>NC_092215.1:38158675-38166222 GCF_043381705.1 Parasteatoda tepidariorum
CTAGTCTATCTTCCTATATATATATATATATATATATATATTACTACTCATTTAGAAGTTATTAAGCACAGCTGGAACCAAAAAAAAATACTAACTGTTAATAAGATTGTAGGAGACGAATTGAGATAATTTTCAAACGAATTCAGATAATTTTAAAATAGCTCTAGAAAGACTGGTCATTGCTGTATACTTAGAAAGACAGAAAAGGCAAAATTGGTCCTTTCCAGATTGTGAGTTGATCAATTAGGCAACCAAAATCTAATCATAATTAATGTAATGAAAACCTATTATTGACTTGATCATCAAAATGAGTTGGTTGACGAAAATATTTGATCAAACGGAATCACTGATATATTTGTTTCTCTGATAATCAAGTTTCCTTTTGTAAATAAGTATTGCTTATACATATAATGAATTTTGTTTTGAAAAAAATTTAAACTGGTTTCTCTACACCCAAATCTATTTGGGGCTATGGGATACCTACTTAAGAGACCACCCACCCGGATATAACTTTTCTCCCGCCATTCCAGGAACTGTAAAGTTCTCTATCTATTTACGTTTTCTAAAGACTAACGCACGAATGATTAAATAAGCACTTAAATTGGATCAAATTATGGAAAGCCAGAAATGCTCAACACTTTCAGTAAGTTATTTTTTGAATTACAGAGCAACAAATAACGGTAGGATCTAAATTGGCCCCATTCGTCGTTCTAATGTTAGTAGTCTCACAATTTTAGAATGGACTTGATTTCAATGCCAGAAAAATTTTAGGTTATAGTAAAAATGAAACCAGAAAATTATATGACATTTTGATTGATTACCCATCTTATATATATTATTCACTTCACTACTTTTTTTTTCATTTTAACTTTCATAGTCGTATTAAATTATTCATGCAAAAAAGAAATAAAAGTAGTCTTGATCAGTACCAGGTTTGAATTTTTGTTTACTTTGAAAGAGTTAAGTATGGTATGTTTACTCTTCTTTTTCTATCCGTGCAATTTTAAAGAATAAGTGAGAAAAAACAATCTCTTCCCACAGAAATATTTTTATATGGGGTGAAAATTCATTTTCTCTTTAAAATTAGCATAATATCAGAATGCGTTCTATTCAGTAAAATTTCATGTAGTTTTGAATTTTAGCTGAAATTATTCAACACATTTTCGTATAATAATCACTGCAGTTATTCTAGTCTTATATACATCCGAATCTTCTATTGTATTTCCATGAAAATTTGAATTTCTAATTCTAAATTTGGGATTCTAATGCCTTTGAGTCTCTAAATATATTTTCTGTTTTTGCGCATTTACAATTTTTCGGGATGCTTAAAATTTGAATCTTACTTGAAATTCTTTCTGTGTTCTATCGTTTGTAAATTTTCTGCTTTCTTTAAAGTTTTATTACTGTTGAAAGAAATTCGCTTGCTGATGTATTATTTATTTCATAGAGAATTAAAATGATTGGAAATATTTTAATCATAAATAGTTAAAAATGTGCTTAATAATAAAGTGTAATTATTCAGTAATAATTTTTTTTTATTGACACAAAGCTTCTCCCTTAAAGATTAAATTTGCATTTTGATTACAAATTCATGCATTAAGTTAATTGAAGATCACGAGGAAGAACTGTTTATGTTCATCTTTCACACAAATGACACATTTGAAGATTTGAATAACATTTTGAAGATTGCTACATTTTGTCTAATCAATAACGTAAAAAATTTGTTTCTTCCGAGAGTTTTTATAGAGTGAAGATGAGAAGTACTATGGAAAAACTTTTTCTATCCGCTTCAAAATCAGTACTTATTGGAATTTTCTGAAATCTACAGATTAGTTCTTTTTATTACGATTCTTGCATTTGTTTCAGCTTGTAGCTCGCATAATATAATTTTACCCCACGCACCAGCGTGCATAACAGGACAGGGTGCGTAGCGTTTTTAAAAAAGTGCTTAAAGGTGCTTATTTTCGATTTTCATTTTTTAAAAACCCTTAAAGGTGCTTTTTTCATTGAGTGTTTTTAAAAAGTGCTTAATTTTCCTTTTCCAAAATTAGATTTTTCCTTTATGTTGATCCTCGTTCGACTGATGCAAAAAAAGACACAGTTCACATTGTTCTATTCAACGTTTTCACAATTAATTCAATCCCAATCTATTTCAGCGTATTGTCAGTCCGTTGCGTATGAAAACGCCATTCGTTTTACATGATTCAAAATTTCATGATTTTTGACAATTGTCAAAAACAATGCCAAAAGTTTTTATTTTTTATTATTTTTTTTATTTATTTTTTATATGACAGTTAAAACTAGATAATACCGTCAATTTTAAAAATTTTCCAACCCTGCCAAGTTATGATATTTTTTAAAGTGCTTAAGAATATTTTTGAGTGCTTGAAAAGTGCTTAAGAGGTGCTTATTTTTTGTTGAATAAATTGGCTACGCACCCTGCAGGAAAATAATTTCACGCAAAAAAAATTAAGTAGTCCTTAAGTCAACCTATTGCCATTGAAAAGATTTTTTTCGCTGTTTTCAAAATTTTGAAAATTTCCTCAAGGAAAAAAAAAGAGCACAGAAGTTAGGTATTTTGTGGATCTTAAAGTGTGAGGAATAAGATTGCAAACTTCAGGACCTTAACTTCGATTATGCTCTCCCCTTCCAATTCTTGGCGCTATCACTTTGTCGCCATTCTTCTTTTAAACGCCTAAATTACATTAGCAAACTGGGAAGAAATTCGTAGTGCTGCTATTCGCCGCTTGACAGATTGACGTATACAATCGATCGCTACCAAACCTTTTGTGAAGGAGGTTTTACCCTTAAAGGGTTTCATTTCAAAAGAAATAAGAGCTAAGTAACGAAAAACAACAAATAAAGAAAAAGTTTTTATTTTCCAAATGTATGGTTTCAGCTATCCTTTTTGGAAGCAAGCGATCTCTGTCACATTCGTCGCTTTACTATTGATTATTGTATTGGTGGTGCTATAGCAGACTTTGACATTTTTACCAAGCTCTGTTACAAACTTTATTATTATTTTTTTTTGCCTTTTTATTTCAACTTTTCAATTTAGGGGTGGCTTTAATGATTAACTACTCACACAGCTTAAAAAAAAGGGGGTGGGGGTTGTTCTGAATTGAGAAAGAGCCATTAGCTGTACGTCTTTTAAAATGGATCGTCTAGCCTTGGGGAGGAAGTTGTCCTTTCGTTCCCAAATGAGGTTCTTTTGTTTGAGAGGTTGCAATTTTTTGCCCACATAGCAATTATCTCAAGTAAAATCTTACCCACAAATATTCGATTTTTATGACTTTTTTTTTTCACTTTCGTTTTATGAAAAATTCTCATTAATTGTTTCCTTTTTTTTTCCTCCCATTTATTTCAGAGTATTAAGATGAGTCCTTGATTGTGATTTTTGGGACATTAATTGTCTTGGTTTTATTTTTCAATTGATTTCTAATGTTTGAATATACGTATTAAAATATACTGCTTTGAAATGTAATATTTAAAATTTTTTAACTAAGATAGAATGCTGCTGAAATTTTTTTTACTATTTAAAGAATTTTTTTTTTTCGAAGAATATTTTTTTTCTCAATATTAAGCGCTTACACTGTAGTTAGTATTTTTTAATCGATGAGTTTCTAAATTTTTACCATGGACAGTCATTATTTTTTTCGCATCGTTAATGAATTTTTTTACCTCTTACTGCAAAGTGTTATTAAAGTCTTTTTTTTTTATTTATTTAAAGCTTTTATTGAAAAAATATAATGCAATTCTTTTCAAACTTTCAATTATTTATATTATTATACTCAATATTAAAATTACAAATATTTTCAAAAACATTTTCAAAAATTAAGCGTTTATACTTAATATTATTTTTGAATCAATAATTTCTATGTTTGCAACATTTATAATTTAAATTTCGGTGCTCAATATTTTGGACATTTTTCTATTTGATTTTACCACATATTTTGTTTCATTCTGTTTGACCATATCTACATAGGGATTTTTCTTTCAGTTTGTACTTGTCTCTAAACTGTATTGGTTTTTATCTTCGATAGACGCAGATTTAATTCAAGAAAGAACAGTTATCGAATTTTAGTTTCTTTAATGATTTTGTTTAACTTTTACAATGTAGTACATAGAGGTGTACAAAAATATCTCTAAATTCGAACTTTTATTTTTTGCGAATAATACTGAAAAAGTCTAATTTAAAAAAAAATCACATTTAAGTCTCTTTATTTTAAAAGCATGTTAAAGTTTATGTTATTTTACTAATTTTTTGTAGTTTAGATCATTTGTGCCAAAATACGTTTAGTTGTATCGAAAGTAATATCTCTTGAAGATGTTGGGTAAAATCTTTTCATATTATCTATACTACATTTCCATCAAAGATTACAAGTCACTAAAACCCAGTGTTACTTATTTTTTAGCTATTTTGAAGTCATCGTTTTTCAAATGAAATAAACATTGCTTCGCGAATATAATTGAGTTTTTTTTTCTTCTTTTTTTAAGCTAACTTTTAATAAGTTTCACTTGAATTTTTCAATTTAAATTGTAATCAAAAATTATTTTTATCGAGTAGATACCGATAGCGTATAATTGCGTAAATAATATATAATTCAGTATTTCCTAAATCAAGTATTTAAATTTTTTTTTATTTCTAGCGTAATTCAAAATATTTTTCTTTTTTTTTAAACAACTTNGAACAGTTATCGAATTTTAGTTCCTTTAATGATTTTTTTTAACTTTTACAGTGTAGTACATAGAGACCTGTAAAGTTTTCTCCAAATTCGAACTTTATTTTTTGCGAATAATACTGAAAAAGTCTTAATTTTAAAACAAAATCACATTTAAGTCTTTTTATTTTAAAAGCATGTTAAAGTTTATGTTATTTTAAAAAATTTTTGTAGTTTAGATCATTTGTGCCAAAATACATTTAGTTGTATCGAAAGTAATATCTCTTGAAGATATAGGGTAAAATCTTTTCATATTAGCAATATTATATTTCCATTAAAGATTAAAACAGTCTCTAGAAACCCAGTGTTAATTATTTTTTAGCTATTTTGAAATCATCGTTTTTCAAATGAAATAAACATTGCTTCGCGAAAATAATTGAGTTTTTTTTTCTTCTTTTTTTAAGCTAACTTTTAATAAGTTTCACTTGAATTTTTCAATTTAAATTGTAATCAAAAATTATTTTTATCGAGTAGATACCGATAGCGTATAATTGCGTAAATAATATATAATTCAGTATTTCCTAAATCAAGTATTTAAATTTTTTTTTATTTCTAGCGTAATTCAAAATATTTTTCTTTTTTTTTAAAACACTTTTGTAAAAATGTTTTTTTTTTTTTTTTTTTTTTTTTTTTTTNTTTTTTTTTTTTAAAGGGCTTAAAACAAATAGAAACACTCAAATAAAAATGTTTTATAACTTATTTATACTTAAGTTCATTTAAATCTTACTGTTTAAATTATTGTCGAGAAATATAAATAACGAAATTTAATTTTTTTTTTCTAATTTATACCAAAACTAAAAAAATTTTTATTTCTTTGAAGTAAAATGTTTAAAACTGAATGTTTTATTTATTTATTAAAAAAAAAAAAACTTTTTCTTTCGAAAAAAGTTTTCCAAACAACCGTAATATCAATTGTAAAAAATGAATAATGTTGACACATTTGGAAACAAGAAATAACGAGATCCTTTAATTACTTGCGAAACTTATAATTTCGAATTTTCATTACGAACTGAAATTATTTTTTCCCGTTTCCTTAGAAATGCTAGAGTTGAATATTTTCCATTCTTCTAGTTTGCCAAGGGAAAGAAATTAGGCAACAACTAGAAACCCCTAAATCATCTCTTTGCGTGTTGTTCCTCATCAGTAAGTAATAGCGATTTTACATTTCCCCACACTAAAATACTTCTGTTCCCCCTTACCCCCTTTCAAGACTATCAAAAAGAAACAGTTTAACCGAACAAACAAAAGTGTTATAACACAACCGAGTTTAAATCTATCCACTTTCTTGCCCTCTGTAGAAAATGAAGTTCGGAGAGAAATAGCAAATTTTAGAGAATTAATTTTCAAGGTCAAATAAAGGACATTTTTATATTTTGTGATTATTGTAAAATTGTGTTTAACAGGAGCTTCTGAAATTTGTTCGGAAGAAAGCGAAATATGTATTTGATTCTATGAATTATGGTGTTTTTGATGATTTTTAAATATTTGATTATTGTAGCTTAAATGAAATTCTGAGAGAAACAGTAAATTTTTAGAGAATTTTTTTTTCAATGTCAAATGAAGGTCAATGAAACAGTACATTTTTAGCGAATTTATTTATTATTGTCAAATGAAGGGTAGATTTTCATATTTTGCGCCGATTGAAAAATGTGTTAACAAGAGTTTCTGAATTTTTGTGGGAAGTAAGCAAAGCATATTTTATACAGATTATAGATTTTTTTTTTGTTGAAAGTTTTGAATTATTAAATGCAGTTAAAAATTTACTATTTTAAGTAGATGTATTATGAATGAAAATAATAATAGTATTTATAACATATTTATATATTTTAAATATTTATTTTTTATTTTCTCGGCAATTGTAAATGGCAAAAAGTATTATTCTTCTTCAGTGTTTTTTCCTAGTTAATGTCACAAAATTTATAAGTAAATCATAATTGCATTTATTTTATCAAATTATAAAACGATCTGCACAGGTAATTTAAATTTTATTTAATAATATTTATTTATTTATAATATTATTTAATAATATTTTAAATTTTATTTACTAGGGTAACTTAATACATGGGGTTTGATCCTTTATAGGACCCTTTTTTTTAATGAGAAACGAAGTCAATGTCATATTTAATTCCTAATAATTTATAATAATTTAAAGCACACATTTATAAAAGACACTATTTTTTAATTTTTTACACAAACAGGAACTTATTTCCATATTTACTTTTTTCACGTTCTTCACAATTTTACAAAACTGGATCTTTAATCGGCAGTCTAGAATGTCTTCTAAATAAATGCCATTTAAATCTTTGAGGCAGCTATTTTAATCTTCAAAATGTAGTTAAATTAATTAGCATTTTGGAATCCGAAACTAAAAAGTGTTGGAATTAAAATTATTGAATAGTAGGGTTTGCTCCATTAATTGAATAACTGATTGAAATTGAATTCCACAGACTGCTGTATTATTGCACTCTTTGTTGAGACATAGTATTTCCTTTAACTTGTGTTTGCCTATATTATTGAGCTTTCAGTTCTAGTTTCATTATTCCTATTTGCTATAGATTTGAAAACTGAATTAGTCATTAAAATTTCTATCCAATATTACGCGTCTCTTTAAAGTTTATTTTTTCCTGAATGCATTCAATGCATTTTTAATTGTTTTTTTTTTTTAATACACGCTTTTTACCTGATTAAAAATTTTATTCGCATCAAAAAATATATAAATGAAATAACAGTTGACATATTGCAACCGCTCAAATATAGACACCTATTTTTAAGACTTGCTAGACGTGAATAAGAAAAGATATATATATATATATATATATAAATGAT
>NC_092215.1:38166265-38177389 GCF_043381705.1 Parasteatoda tepidariorum
TAAAGTTGCCAAAGAAAAATTGAAGTAATAAAGGTGGGAAACAAAACTAGAAAAACCACAATAGCAGAGAGGAAAAAATCAGAGTAAAATGCATTTCCAAGCTTTACGGAGAGGCACTGTGTAACTAATGTCGTTAACAAGGAAATCAGCATTCATATGTATAAAATATGATTCCAGACGATCAAGATGAGCTGATGTGACTGGGGGGGGGGAGGATAAATGCTGGGATTGTATTCCTAAAAACGGATTTTAGATTTTATATCACTTTCCTTTCGCCTCATTCACGTCTGCCTAGTCTTGAAAATGGGTGTCTATGATTATATCATATTTGTATATATTTGAAGCAAATGAAATTTTCATTTAGGTAATATCTTTCCGCTTTAGTTTCTTGGGATTATTTATTAGTTACATACTTTTATTTCAAGAAATCAACGCGCGTAACCAAAATAACTAAATTAACGCCGAGAGATAAAAATGTTTAAATTGTTCACCTGCGTTTACTACAACTTCTGTTGTAGATATATTTCATTAATGTATGGTTAAATAAATGTGAGTAAGTCTTGGGTAAAATTTATTCCTTAGGTCATTCAAAAAGCAGTTCGGGTGGAAATTCTCCAAGAGAAGGTTTCTCATTTTTATTGCATAACATTTATTCATACCGAGAAAGATATAGTTGAAATGCTAATGAGCTCTTGCTGAGTCGAAGAATTATATTTGTGTTTGCGTTATTCACCGAGAAAGTTCGTTCATATACCTGTTAAAGTTTAAAAAATAGAGATCTGTAGGCGCTTCTTTCTCGGAATCCAGTTTAGAAAGTTCAAAAACTTCTTAACTCCTTTGAGTATCATGGTTTTGGATTTTGTTCTTTTGCAAATTTTGTCATAAATTAAGTCTGTGAAGCCATTAAATTTATTACACGTTTTTTAAGATTTCATTATTTTTAACTTTTGCTTTTGAAGTACAGTTAAAAAGTCAATCGCAATGTTCTCTAAATGTTAATTAATTCACAGCGTTGTTCTTTTTTATATTTTCCTAACTTTCGCAGTATATTACGAAAATAAAAAGCTGTGAATGCCTAGTTTATTTTACGAATGAAATAAATTTTAAATTTTAGAAATTAATGTTATGTAAAGTGCGGAAAAAAAACGAATCACTCTCTATAACTTTTGATCTAATGATCAGATTTCTGCGTTCTTGGACTCAATCTTAATAGCTTGAGGGGGTGACCTCAAATATGCTAATTAATAAGTGCAGACGATATTTTAAGTTTCGAAATCAGACACAAAGATATACTTTCTTTGAATAAACATACTTTTTTTCCCTACAAATTCGAATTTCTGACTTTGCGTGCTATATACAGTGCGCTAATCATGCTCTATAGTGTAATTTAAGCAACTATTGAGTGCACTTATGCAATTTAAACAGCTATTGTATGTACTAATCGCTATATTTTAACAATTGTTGTTTACTAACCATGTTATTTAAGTAACGATTTTCTGTAATCGTCATGTAATATAAACAACCATAGTGTAGTTGTATATAGTACTAATCGTGTTATTGAACTATTGTTCTGTGTACTAATCTTGCTGTTTAAACAACTAATGTGGTTACTTATCTCGCAATTTAAAAACTACTGTGCTTACTAATCGTGTAATTTAAACAACGATTGCGTGTACTATTAGTGTAATTTAAAGAACTATTGCGTGCACTAATGGTGTAAATTAAACAACTATTTCGTTTAATAATCATGTTATTTTAGCAACGATTTTGTGCAATAATGGTGTAATTGAAACACTGTGCGTAATGGTCGTGAATTTCATGATGCTTTGTTGAAAAATTAATGATTGAATTAACAATAATTATTAAAGAAACAACCATTACAAAACTAAAATCTTCATTTGCGAAATTTTTTTTTACATATCCAAACTAATTTCAACCTTAATATAATGTACTCAGCATTTCTGTCCTGAAATTTATATTTAATTAATTATAAACACATCACAGAAAATAATTTTACGCATTTATGAATAAATTATTATATCGAATAAGGAAATCTAAGCATAACAATAATTAAAACTAATAATACGTTGCAAATATTTCACTTAAATCTCCTTACCATGAAATAAACTGACTTCTACCTGAAATATTAAGTATGAGAAAGCGTTGGAAACCTCTTGGGAAAATCTGAGAAGAATAGTAAACATTCTTAGTAGCAAAACACATTAAGGAATTGGCAGAAATTTTCTTCCATTGGAAATTTTGCGTGTGAGGTTCAAAAAAATAAGAAATTATGAATTCGTGAAACAATCTACTCTGTTCTAAAGGGGTGGAGCAGATATATATTTTTTTCTATCCACAACTCTAATCTAAAAATACTTAGAAGCACGCGATTTGGATGAGAAAAATATATTGAAAAGCAACGTAGTTTTCGCCCCATCTAGTTGACTAGAAGGTTACTAAATATTTACTACCGAAAAGTCAATACAATTTAGTTACCTTTTTTGAGCAGTAACCTTTGATTGACTAGCTATGGTATTGTTGAAGGATAGTCAAGTCCTTCGCTTACTGGTAGCTGATGAGGGAGGGGGAGAGTTATTATATCGTTTTCTTTTATTTTTTTCAGTAGGGGTTATTACGTCAGAATGTTTGCCATTGCAGATTGTGCGAATATTGATCTTTGGGGTAAAACTGTTTCAGAGAAAAGCCAATTTGAATTTTACTACTAACTTAAATAAGATTAACTTGTATTTTTAGAAAATAATTCTAAAAAGTCTCTTGAAATAACATTACTGAAATTCAGTAGAAATTATATCCTGAAAACAATACAGAAATAGTGTGCTTCATTGTATTCTATCTTTAACTCAAAGTATATCCTATGTTCATTTTGATAAAGACTTTGGTTTTAAAAACAACTACATCAATTTTAAGGAAAAAGCATTTGGATTTGGGCTAATGTTATGAAAAATATTAAACAAAACAAGTTCACTAGTATTTCTGGAATCTAATCATAGCTGGTACTCAAAATTCACTAAATTTACAGACCACTAGAATTATTGAACAGATTTTAATGAAATTTGAATAATACTGGAAAATTTTATGAGCTATCAATATTTAAGCATATGCAGATACAAAACAGGAAAAAAATTCACTGTCAAACGATATCCGTATAGCAATAGTTTAATGAATTATCAACATTTAAACACATGCTGATTCATTAATAATAATTATAATTAAACAGTCATAAGACAGACGCAAATAGACCCTTTTAAATTAGACCCTTTTCTGGGTCTATTTTAACAATGATAGGTACTCCAGATAATTTTCAATTCAGTTTAACGACATGGAAAACGCCTGAGCTGGTACTGAAATTTCCCACCACATGAACGAGAGTGCTTTCAGTTGTATGTATTTAAAATTAAGCAGAAACTATGTTTGCAATCGCACAAAACAAATTCAAACAAGATTAAGTTACAAAACTGAACAATTGTTTTTATAAGAAATCAAGATTCAAAGCAAGATTTCTTTTCGCGAAATGCTGCAGTATCAAGAATATTTTCGAATATATTAATCAGCAATGGGAACCGGAAATTCCAAATGCAACAAAGACACAATAGCAAAATTTATTTCGAAACGGAAAATAAACAAACAATGTAAACATAACATGTGTACGAACTTATTTTTAGTTTAAAATTTGTTTCGAATGTTTTATGCAGTGATATATAGGCTTTTTATTTCCATTCGTGATTTTTTTTTTCTTACATTAATGGCGAATTCTTTTCTTCGACAAAAGAAAGCTCATATCCACGGTTCCAATATATTTACTTTTTTCATTGAACAAGAATTTATATTTATGAGCCCTTCACGAAGAGAAAGATTCCATACACTCAAAATTTGGATCGAAATCACATCACCACTGTGGTCGTTCTAAGTTTTAGTGCTTTGAGAAAATAGAATCGAAGACCATTTTCTAAATCTCAGACGAGGCTTTGTTTATCACTTTTTAAATTCTTGACGACAAGGCTCAACGCAAAAATATTCTTAAGCAATAGAGAGAACAATTACAAATGGATGAGTGATGTTAAAAAGATAAAGAACCATGGAACTGTCACAAAAATGTTTTTCTTTAGCTAAAAATAAATAACAGTGCTGAAGCAAAATATCTTTTAGCCATTAAAAGTGAAAATAGATGATTTCTAAAACGCAAAATACACTCTCAGAAATAAGACTCACTTCGGACGATTCAGCAATCATTGAGCTGTATTTCGTTCGATTTTAGAATCATTTCGACACGGAATCACGTTATTTCCGACACAAAACAAACTCAAATATAAGACAAAATTGTTTCCTCAAATCGGAACTTCATCGCAGTGCATTCTGGGAGCTTGTTCTACTGTGTTATTTCTTGCTTCCTTCGCTTTTGTTACTTTGTCAACCAACCGTATGGTGGTCAGGGCACTTCCTCATGTCAGATAGGTCTATTTCGAATCCTGGTCAGGGGCATGGATATTCTTTTATTCTCCGCTTTTCTTACTATAGGAGCGACGTGAATTCTGATAATTGAGCGCTCCTGAAAAATCAGACTATACATCTGCTCTTCTGATAACCGAATCACTAATGTCTATATACGAAAGGACCTTGGAAAATTTTTTTTTTGTTTTTGACAAAATTAGTTTCTTCGAAAAGTAGACGATAGATATTTCGTTATTCTATTCCACTCGAAGCACATACAAGGAAACGGTTTCGTGAAAAGCAAATAAAGTTTCGCAAAATTTAATTATGTATTCTTAACAGTGTAGGCATGATTTTACAATGTAAAAAAAGATTCCATGGCGGCACTTGTTCACCTTAAAAAAGCAAACACTTTATATACAGTCTGCCTGGGGAAATAATTCCCCTTTGCCATTCACCTGAAGCAGTGGCGGTGACTATGGTTACGAGGTTTTATTTTATTATTATAACTGTCATTGAACAGCCAACCTAATTCTGAGTTTACGACTACCAATATTCAACTCCGTAGCCTTGTAATTTTCAACTCATTCCAGAAGTCAAGGGAACTCCTTAATCAAGTCTTGGGAGAAATTTGCCTTCGTGGATTACTTTTTGATGAAACTAACCAATATTTGCGTTACGTGGAGCGGAAAACCTTCCACAGTTAGTCTAACCCATGAGCCGTCAACCACTGAGGATATTTTTACGTCAGCACTGTGGTCGGTGCGATCCGGGGAGGATTTCTATAGACCAGCATTCACTAGGATCGAACCCTGATCCCTGGGAGCGAAGAGGAACAGAGAGGAAAAAAGCCCCTCTTTGAAATGCGATATTTCTTGTTTCCATAACAGCAGACTGCCTTAGACTGTGCAGCGAGGGGAGATCTTTCTATCGACAATCTATATCGGGTGTGGTTTCTTTAATTTTCAAATCTAAATCTTAAACATTTCAAATCCAACCCTAAAGTTACAGGAGCTTCTAATTCACACATTGGTAGTCATCTTTTCAAGTGAAACTAAACCGCAATTACGCTTGAAAAATAAAAACAATGCAACCATTCCACAGTTAGTTCAACGATTCAGGAACGAGGGTTGTATACGTCAGTTCGAACATAGACCACTATGGCAGCAGAAGTTTAATTGTGCTGGCATCCACCATGCACACAATGCTCGATTGATGAGATATTTTCATACTTCACAGCAGTCAAACATCATAACATTTTAAAACACTGTCTCCTCATTTACAGGGATCCACCATGCACACAATGCTCGATTGCGATGAGATGTTTTCATACTTCACAGCAGTCAAACATCATAACATTTTAAAACACTGTCTCCTCATTTTCAGGGATAGAGCTGATTTTTTTCTTCTTTTTTTTTAAGTGACAGCAAGGCGTAGGTAGCTACTAACACATCATCTGATCAGTCAACGATTATGTGAAAAGCAAAAATTTGCACATTGGATTAGCCAGCCCGATCATCTCATGTTACACTTTATCGAGCATGCCTGGAGTGCTATTGTAAAGGTAATTGAAACTCGCAATCCCCGCAAAAGCCAGTCAATGGTTGAGCGAGGGAGAGTTATGTTTAAATATATGTTTACCCTCGTTTCTATTCTTTTCGATATCTTATAATTTTTACTTGATTTTTGTTTCAACTAAAAATTATCTTGTAATTTTCACTTGGTTTTTTTTTCCACAAAAAATTATCTTGTAATTTTTACTTGATTTTTTTTTTAACTAAAAATTATCTTGATTCAAAAATTTGAAATGTTCTAAAATTTTCTTGAATTAGCTAAAGTAATAATTTAAAAAAAAAATCACGCATTATTAAATTTTGCATCTTCGATCGAAAAAAAAAATCATCAATTTGGAAAAGTTGTTATGGAATCGTTGATGAATAAATCTTACGCTTAAAAAAGAAATAAGTCGCCAAGAAAGGGGTGAGAAAAATGTAAAAAAAATTGGAACACGTATAGCTTAATAAAAGGGAATAGCCTGTTACGCGAGAGAATAGCCGTGATGTATAAAAGCTAATATCCTGTTCCTCTCACCCCTCCTGGGAAATTACTAAAAAGAGAAATATTTTTAACGTCGTCTTCTAACGATATAACTTTATTACCGTACCGTTAGAAAATGCTCCTTGTTAAAGATTGGTAACTTCTAAGCCGCTTATGGAATGAAATAAGTATATATTTTTTTTTCTTCTAGTGATGATTTCTTAATTTAGAATCAATTAAGTGAGAGATTACTGTGAGCAGTGGCCCATGTTCCCACGGAGCGACGCATTCTTTTTCTCGCTTCTCAAATTAATGGAAATCATTTTTAAAAAAAATATATTTTTGCATGATATTTGAACCGTGACAAAATATGCAATTTTAAATTAGTGTTTGTAAATTAAGGATTAGGTTTTTAAAAAAATTTTGTATTGATAGATAAAAATAATTTTTAGCATTTAATGTATGTCTGTTATGAGATTTTTCTTAATAAGCTGAATTGTTTGTATGACTTTTTATTATTTTAATTATGTTTGAGAATTGCTGAGAAGATTGGAAATTACTACTTTAAAAAAAATGACTTGGAGAAGATTATTTATTTGCTCAAATAAATGTTTTGGTTTTTGCTAAATTATTAAAAAATTTTTAAGTACTGTTTTTATATTTGGGTTGTTTTAAACAGAAGAATTAAAAGACATTGATTAGCTAATCCTTCAATAAATTGTAATTTTTTTTAGCTGTTTTTATCTTTTGGATTAGTTTCACTATTATCCATTTTTTCTTTTCCGAACAATTCTCAACCAATTTTTGGAAGTTTTTATTTAAATATGACGTAATTTTTTAGCTTTTTGACACAAAATATTATCCACTAATTCTCCAAAACTCGATAGGTTTATTTTTCTTCTGATTTTTAAAGCACTTATTTTTTATTGCAGATTGTAAAAAATGAATGCTTTGAAAAAAAAATTCTCTGCGTAATGTGTAATAATTAAAATAAAGAAAATATTCATGTTTTTTCCCTAACTCCAGAACTATTAGACCAATTTAAATAAAATTTAGTATGAAGATAAGTTGGAATATTATAAACGAAATAACCATTCAACAATTATGAAACGCCTAAATTTGTAATAACTGGGGCCCTGAATTTGATGACATTAGATATTTTTTTAATTTCTTTTTTATTTCGAACAATTTTTTTCTATTTAAAAATATTTTTTCTGAATTTTCAGTATGTTTTTTCAAATTTTAGAGCATTTATTCGTTTTTATTAATTGTTTTTATTCATTATTATAACTTATTATTCTTTAAATGAGATTTTTTGCTTTTTTAATTGGGGAAAAAGGAAAAAATGAGATTCGTTAAAACGTGAAATTTGGTTAAGAGAGGTTCATTAATTTATTTAAATGTTAATTTATTCAGACGTTTTTTTCCCTAAAAGATTTAATACATATTTTCAACGAGAGTGTTTATGACTTGTTATTGCTGAATTAAAAAGGAAACAACCTATTTCTTTGCTGCTTCGTATTGACTTTTTCTTCTAGGAATCTGTTTCTAAGAAAGTAGTACTTAGAAAATATTTTTAAAATATTTTCTTACAGCAAAACATCTTGAGACCTTTTGTTAAAATCTCTTCTTCGTTCGATATTTTTTTTTATAGAACGTAATTATGTAAATCTCTAGAAAATTTTCCAGGAAAATCAATCTAAATTTATAAAAGTTTAATAAATTAAACATAGCTTTTCCTTTTGGATTTCTGATTCTAAATGTCGAAGCAATTAAAGTAAAATACTTCAAAATTATTTTTAACGTTATCAATTTACATCGTGAGAAATATTATTTTTAAAAGCGCTTTATTTATTGCTTGAAAATATTGATATTGTTTTTGCTTTACAAAACTTTTATAGATACAATCTTAATAAAAATACTAGTGAAGCATTAAAATAAAAATTAAAATTTTATTCTTTCTTCTATTTGCTTGTGACTTTAAAGAATCGAATATTGTCTCATATATCATCTTAAAGTACTTCGAAGAATTATTCTGAATTAAAAAATATGTAAAGCTTTAGTCTTGATTATATATATATATATATATATTACACGCACGAGCTTGTGTGAATTTATTTAAAAATGCATGTATTCTTTTGAAATTTCTTTGGTTGTTCCCTTTAACTCTTTGAACTCAATTAAAAAAAAAATTTTTTTTTCTCCTTTTTCTTTTATTTTTAAAACGAAAATGGCAGACTTTAACTCAAACTGAAATGAAGGAATAAATATTAATAATGTGGTCCTATGTTAGGCTGTGTCCAACATGTGACCACCAAAACAAATTTATAATGTTTAATTAAGTAAGTCCACATAGGATCACATAAGGCTTAAAGTTCTACGAAAAGTTTCTGTGAAACATTAAAATTAGAAAAAATAAAAATGCAATCTTTAAAAATTGGATTTGCTAATATTTCATGCAACTGAAAATAATTTGCTTCAAAATTAGTAAATTTTATTTTAAAATAAAGGATTCCTGCTGACTTTTAAACTCTTCACTTTTTTTATTCATCAATTTAATTGGATATCTTACCTTTCCATTTTTCATAATTAAAGAACTAAAATAGTTTCTTATAAAAAAAAATCTTAAGTTGAAGTATAGTAAAATACCTATGATATATGAAGGGCTAATTATGAGCTATATTTTTAAATTATGGATAAGATTTTGTCTTTACTGTGTTGTTATCAAGAGGAAATTCCGGAAACGTGTCTGGAAACAGTACAAAAAAACAATTTTATGAAATAATGCAATCTTTTCAAAAAGTATGTATTATTACTATATTGCTCTAAATCTATCATAGTTATTTCAAATTTAAGGCTTTTTTTTCCTTTAAGAAATATTGTTCTAAAGTTTAATAAAATAAAAAAATTAAATGAAAAATCTCCTCATGGGGGGGGGACCTTCAAAGCGTCAAATACTTACAAAAAATTTTTTATTGTTTGAAAAAGTTTTTGTTTAAATTTTTGGTTAATTTTTTTTTTAAAAATGAATGCAATAAAAATATTGCACTATATTTAAAAGTAATTCAAGCCTCACATGAAAAGGTTTAAATGAACAAAATAATAAAATTAGTCTAGCTTTGACTTGCATCACTTTTACTTTCAGCACTTCTAACGTCAAATTGAATTAGCTAAGTTTGCCCACGTAAGAGCGGCGTTGTGAATAAAATTTGATGAATTCTTACTGAAAGATAAAAATATACACGAATACTTAAAGAATTCAAAAGTTTAAAAAAAAATTACATAAATCACTTGAGCAAACATGAAAAAGAGCACTTCCTTTCGAAATCAAAAAGCGTTTAACTAAAGAAAAACAGAGTTTTTAAAAATCTTATTTCAATTACTTTTACTAACGAATAATACGGCTTTGAAATTCAGGCCCTAATAGAAGTCTTGTTATGTTGTGAAAGACTTTAGATTTGAAAGCGTTTTCCATTATAACAACGTAAAAATCTTGAGCTGCATGATTTACAAGTCACATTTTAAAGTAAACTACCTTTCCGTAAATAGACTTTGGAATGAAGAGATTTTTTGATGTTTTTTATTTTTTATTCCCTTTGAACATTCTGTCTCCAAGACTGACGTTGCCTTAAATATTTACTGGCTCTTTATTTTGCTCTGAAAGAGATTTTCTCTTTTCATTTAGCCATATTAGAGTAGCCAGTCTAAAAGTAGGGTTAAAATTTGAATGAGGTACGGTAAAAAAAAAATCGCACAGCTAAATTCTAAGGGATATGCTTAGATTACTTAGTAGTTGTTTATAGATTTTCATTACTTTTTTTTAAATTTGAAAGTAACACAGAGTAGGGATATAGGGGAGAGTCTGGTAGCCCCGCCCACTTAAGGAGTATTGCTTATATTCCTGTATAATATTGAGTAATAATCAATATTTTTTTATCTTTCCATTATTTTACCATCTAATTAAATAATGCAAAAAGAAAAAACCAGAAAAAGAATAGTTTAACTTAAAAAAATAGAAATTTAAAAAATTCTTTTCAGCTCTTTTCAAAATGTGTCGGGTAGCCCCGCCCAGTTACAGAAATCATGTTTTTTGACTGTTTTGTCAGATGTAAATGAAAGTGACCAATGTATTGACAATAGATAAACCTATTTTATCATTTTTATCACGAAATTATTTTATTTATTACATATTTATATACTTTTAGTGAATTCTATCATTTAATAACAACAATATTTGTTGTTAAAAATGCATAAAACATTCAAATTTGAAGCAATAAAATAATAATCTTGGCAACCGTACATTTATCGATGAAATAAAATTGGGCGGTGATACCCGACATTCATGTGAGCGGGGCTACCCGAAATCCTTTTTTATTGTAAATTTGTAAATTAATTTATTGTAAATTTGCAATTTTTCACATATAAACTTCTTTCTTCGTGCAAATAAAACTTAAGACTACATGCTTTAATGCTGTATGTATAGAAAAAATTATTTTTTTTGTATTAAAATGAAGTTTAATCGAAACATTCAACCGATTTTTCTTAATTTCATGACTACTGTATTCAACATATTTTCAAAACTATTGTTTACCATGTTAACAGCTGCATAAATACTTTTTGCAGTACATGTTCCTTAAG
>NC_092215.1:38177407-38192387 GCF_043381705.1 Parasteatoda tepidariorum
ATATATATTGCATGAATACAGTATGGTCTCTTAACCATAGTTATTTTTTGTTGTTGTTTTTTTATTTAAATGAATTTGTATTAACTCTGAAATATTATACTAACTATAAAAAGAACCTTAGGGAGGTTTAGACTAATTGGTAAATTGCTGTTTGCAGTTTGCAATCTACCGACGTCATTTATTAGGCTTATTGAGTTTAGCTATTACGGCGCATTGCAAAGTAACATCAGCTCTTTGCAAACTGCCGACGTCATTTGTTGCTGCGACTGTTGTTGCGTATGCCCTTGTAATGTTGGCAGTTTACAAAGAGCTTGATTTTACAGTTTATACTAAGACATACATAAGAAATTTTTTGAGCCCAAATAAAAGTCTTATGTTGTAAAAAACTGGCCTTCTTTTTTACTCTGAAAAAGATCTTCACTTTTCATTTAGCCATGTTAGAATAGCTAGTCTTAAAGTAGGAAATGTGAAGTTATAAATTTGTAGGTAAAAATTTGAAAGAGTTATGGTGGAAAAAAAATCGCACAACTAAAGTCAAAGGGATAGACTTAGATTACTTAGTAGTTGTTTACAGACTTTCATTACTTTTTATTTTCTTTTTAATTTATAGGTAAGACGGAGTAGGTATATATCTATATTTAATATGAATTATTAGGTCGTTTGCATAAATACATTTTGGTCTCTTAACATTGGCTAGTTTTTTTCTTTCTTAAATGAATTTGTAATATTTTTAAAGTGTTTATACCTACCATACATAGGACCGCATGTATATGTTGCAGGCTAGCTGGCATATCCATCTATTTGCAATCGACCGACGTTATTTGTTAGCATTTTGCTTTGGCGGGGCATTGCAAAGTAACATCGTCTGTTTGTGAGCTGTTGATGTTATTCGTTAAGTTTATTGAAATTCAGGCCCTATTAAAAGTCTTGTGTTGTGAAAGACTTAAGGTTTGAAAGCGTTCCGATTATAGCAACATGCTACCGAAATTATAGCATTTTTTATTATTTTATTCCCTTTGAACGTTTTGCCTTATAGACTGATGTTGCCTTAAATATTTACTGGCTTTTTATTTTGATCTGGAAGATATTTTCTCTTTTCATTTAACCCTGTTACGATAGCAATTCTTATTCAGGGTTAAATTTGAATGAAGTACAGTTACAAACAATTGCACAACTAAATCCAAACGTATACACTTAGATTACTTAGTAGTTGATTATAGATTTTCATTACTTTTTTTTTTAAATTTAAAAGCAAAGCAGAGATTTCTGACCCCCAATATATGGGGGTAGCCGCAATCTAGGAAATATGGTCCCAATATTTTTAGACGTGATAAAAATAAATAAATAAATAAAATAAAACTTTAATTGCAACGATAGATGGCGCTATTAGTTAACAGAAACTAAGAATATTGTCAATGAGAGGAAGACAGCAGACGTTGCTTTGAGAAAAAACTATTACCCAAGATTTGCGTGTGCTGCGCGTTTTTATTGTCACTGAGCGCGCAAGCTCGTTTCCCCACTTTTCTGGCCATACAGCGCTATTTATCTGTACGATGTAGAGTTTTTTCTTATACCCTTGCCTGAAAATATTCACGCTGCTTTGGCTTATCTTATTACTATAATCACCTTCTATTAATTTTTATGTAAATGGAAAATAATAAGTTTTCCAAATTTTATATATATATATAATATGAAAGCATAATTTTTAAATATTTTTTAACTATAAATGCAAGAAATCTTTAGATCTGAATCATATTCTATACCTGTCATAAGCTGATTACAAAAATTATTAATAGTAGTAGTAGAACCTCGGTTCTTTTATGGTCAGAATTCTTATCCCTTTCTCTCACATACAACATCTTGACATCGTGTAAGATTGTAATGGGGTTACTCATATACCTTTATCAGCAGATGGCAGCACAATAGTAGTCATTTATAACTTCTGAATAATATGAATGTGTTGGTTTATGCTTATCTGTACTAAGAAGTTTATTATATACAATTTCATTTAAAAGTTTTAAAAAAAATTCTTCTCAATGGTTTAAGTTATCGATAATATGTTATGAAGGGGAAGAAAAAAAAAGATTAAAAATACGCTAATAAGGATGATAATGATGTTAGCATAATCCCCTTGATCATAGTGTAAAATAAAAGTATTATATAATTGTGTGAAATAAAAGTATTTTTAATCTAATTTCAGTTACATTTCTATGGTTGCTTTCTGCTTTATGATATCCATAATAATAAAATATCTAAATTCATAATAATAAAGCTCGGATCCTTTTGCTCATCAATACAAGTCAGTTAGGAAAACGAAACTAAACATATTTTTAATTTGACCAGTTAAAGAGAGATTCAAATTTAATTACTCGATGCAATCTTTTTTTCTTCTTTTAATACAATTTTTTTTAAAAAAAAAATAGCAACGAAAATTGAAAACAAACGAATATGGCTATATATCTATCGCTGGCATGCAATCTACCACCTGTAATTGCCGGTCAAGTAACCCGCACTTAAGATACCGACGGTCAAAAAATAATGGTGGAATCGCTTTTGAACTCTCTGTGAAAGTTTCCAAACCGGGGGTTTTGGAACTGGGAGTTACGCGTTAGGTCAGAGTCAATGGAAAAGGGGGACAGCTTAGTTCAGGAACAAAAAGTGGATGGTCTTCATCCACAGGTGTTGTACTAAAAAAAAAAAAACCGTTACCATAGTCACCGCCACAGCTCCAGACGAATGTCTGGCAGAGTACCTATCTTAGACAAACAGTAGGCGGTCTTCTTAAAAATCTAGCTATTGACAATCTTTGATTGTTTTTAAAGTTTGTTTTTTCTATATATATAATGTGAAACCAAATAATGCGCATTCGATGAAAGAAACTATTTTTTTTAAGTGAATTTAATCAATAGGCAAGTTTTGTTTTAAAAAATAAATACTCGGTTGCTTTGTAGTAAAGACAAAGTTTATTCACATCAAGAGTTCACAGTTACACAATAGATAATAACGATTTGAAAAAAGGAATAACATTTTTACTGTGGACAAATTTAATTTTATATTTTATTTATAATGAAAAAAAGATGTAAATGCCTAAGTTAGTTGTTGTTTTTTTTTTTTTTTTTTTTTTTTTCAATTTGAAGTTGAATCTGAAGATGTTTTCAAGTTGAAGATGCGAAAGCGTTGGGAGAAAAGTGTAATTATATGTTTGTAATTCTATGTTTGTCCACTGTTCGGCGCTAAAGTTAACGTTTCGGGAAAAGCTACCGTAAACCGGGACGAGTCTGCCCATCCAGGGGCGAGTCTACCCATTTTAGTTTTATTTAATTTTCACTATTTTAAATTGCAAATAAAAAAATTTTTACCAATGGAGGACTTAGTTCAGACTCTAAGGAAGATGGCGCTGTAGTAGTTTGATCCGTTTTTATTTATTTGGTGTCTTTTTAACCGACCTGTTCAAACGTCTTTTGAGAGATTTGTATTGAAAATCAGCAAACTTTTAGTTGGTGCTCCGTAAGTATATTATTATTATTACTATTTTCACTTTGGTTAAGTGATAAACTTATCTAAGACTAAGATTACATTAATTTTATATGAAAAAAAACAAAAAGAATGTAAGTTTTGCTGTTGTAAACAAAAAGCCAGAATTCGCGGGGCGAGTCTACCCATTCGTATTTAGTTTTAATAAAGCATAATAATATAATTTAGAACTTTGTTTATATTAAAATTAAGTCATTTTAAATGAATTTGAGTATATTATTTTAATTCTGCATTGATAAATTTATCATTAATAAGAAAATTTATAGGTTAAATATAAATGTAAATATAAAATATGTTTATTTTACCTATTTTTTCAATTTTTATATTACAAAATTAACTTTTTTTATTTAATGCAAGTTAAATAAATTATTATTTATTATTACAGATGGTTCGAAATTATATTCGCAAAACAAATGGATTTAAATGTTACAAAAAAATGCCACCTGAGATGGAAAAAGCTATCCAAAGGATAAAAGCCAAACAATAACAATATTAATTTTAATTTATTTTTATCAACAATAATCAGAAAAAAATGTTATTTTATAATGTTAATGATTATAAAAACAAAACTGTGATCAAAATGTGATAATCGATCAAATACTCAATTTGTGTTATTTTATGAATAAAAAAATGGAATATATAATAAAGTTATGAATTTTACTTCATAAATATCCTATATAGTAACTAAAATAACAATTTAATAGTAAAATTTGATTATTTACAATGTTAACATTCATTTTAGTAGAATGGGTAGACTCGCCCCATACGAGAGATTTGTCAGCAGTTCTATAAAAATATACAGTAACAGCGTAACTGTTAATATTTTCTAAAATCGATTTCACAGCTTTAAAGAGGGATAAATAGCGATTCCGAAACACCTATTAAAAGCCTTTTTTCTTTAATATTTACGAAAGTTTGACCACTTGAAAGTTGACAAACTGAAAAAATGGGTAGACTCGCCCCGGTTTACGGTATTAAAATAAAACTAATATATATATATTTATAGATATTTTTTTTTACCACAAAATCTTTGATTCTGCTTTATATGACCTTTATTGAATGCGATAATACAAAATAATTAAAGACATTTGAGAGAGCTAGTTGCCTAATGCTTTAATTAAAAATATAGCATTCTAATCCCTTTGGTCCTGTACCTTTACATTTATTTAAAGCTAAGAAATATTGCTCCCCTATTGTTTTTCTTAAAAAACGAAAACATTAAAACAGCTTTGCATTGTCTCATAATAAACTCTTTATATGAAAATTTTATTCATTAGGCTCCTACATTAGTGCATTACTTCTAATCAACTGTTAAATTTTCATAATTTTTCCATGTTATTCAAAGAAGTTCCTTTCATTTGACAATTGTATGCTTCATTGACTTCTGAGTTCACCCCCCTCACATTAATTGAATATTCAATTTTCGGTGATAAAATATAATTAAAAATATAGTTAAATTATTTCCTAACTTAAGCCCATTTTCACTTCCAAATTTCTTAAATATATTTCAGTTACGAAACATTACCATTTTAAAAACTTATTTAAAATAAAATATTTTTCAATTTATAATTAAAAATATGGAATATTTTTCTCGAAATTACTTTCGGAGGGAAAAGTCCTTGTAGATTATTTTAATAAACAATAGCTTTGAATTAAATTATACTTTCAATTACTTTGTCGGATTTTAAAGTTTGGAAGGTATTTTCCTTATTTATGGAAAAATATAAATTTTTTTAAAGCTTCAGTTTGGTAAATTATTTATTCTTTGAAGGAAAAACGCAGTTATCTCACAGCAGAATAAATATGGATTATAGAGTAGGAGTTAATTAAATTTTTTTTCTCTTCAGTTCGAATAAATAATATACACATTTCCATTACATAGGCAATGTATACATTTTCCGAATATTTCGTCATCAAAATTATGAAAGATCGACATATTTAAATGTAAAATAAAGCTTAGAAAATTGGGCTTTACATTTTATGCATTTTTTACATTCGCTATAGAAAATTACTTTGTCCAAGAAAATTATTAGACTGATAAGTGAACTTTCTATTCACACATTTATAACTTTTGTTTTTTTAATAATTTCAATTTAATAATAAATTTTTAGCAATTTATACACGTTTATACAGTGTCCCCAATGAATGAGTTCCTAATTACAAAATTTAGTAGTTCTAAAAAAAAATAATTCGGGAGATAAAATAATGTAATAAACAGTTAATTGGAAAGAAAAGCTACGATTTTGTAAATAATGCTCATAATTGATTACAGAAGCTGCCAATAGATGGCACTGTACAAGACTGTAGACTTTAAGGATGATGTATGCTTTCCAGTTGCTGCATTCTGATCCCGGCGTACAGAGCAAATCTTTGCTTACATTTGCATTCCTGTACAGCGTAGAGTGCCATCTATTGGCACGTTTTTCCTTATTTTCTGCTTTTCAAATGAGCAATGCCATCTGGTGGAAACTAGCTTGTTTATACAGACTTGAAACACATAGAGGGCAATATTTTATTAAATTTTGCTGCAACGTAAAATCAAGTTTGTAAAACGTACATAGCCATCTGTCGGCAAGTTTTGTAATGTATTTGAAGAAAAATGATTTCTTAAGCTAACTGAAGATGTATACTTTATCTGTTACAATCTAATTATGTATCAGTTTCCAAAACTTGATACTATTTGCATCATATGCATAACAATATGGTTTTGGTCATAATATAGAGGATAATAAATTATAAAGTGAATCTTGCATTGCTTGTATTAAATCGATGAAATTGATTTTTATGAAGATTTAATGAAGCTTTAAATGAAGATTTAATAATAATCTTGTCCTATAAATAAAACAGCATTTAATTTATATAGAATATAAAATTAAATGTTTTATGTTAAAATAAGTAACATATTTAACATGTGTTCGTATATGTTATTTTTAAGAATGTACCAATAATCCGTCAGATAAAAACATGTTTGCATTAGTTAGCAATTGATTATTTTTGCTTATTATATTATTAGAAATTTAGAATAATATAGCTACCGCAAGATAACAATGCTCATGTTATTTAAATTATCAACTATCAGGTTTTCAATATTCACATAAAATTATATATTTCATTAAAAAACGCAGTGGATATATTGGCTTTTTAAAAGATTCATGTTTCATTTATATTTTCTTCCTAAATCCTGTAAAAAGCAGCCATTTCTGAAATAAGTGATCGGAAAATTATTTTTGCGCTATTAGGAGCAAAAATTGAATTCATTCTTGTAGAAAATTACAGCTTTGAGAGAATCCATTACCCCCATGTTGCTTTTAAAAAAAAAATGACAGAATCAAAATGATGGAAAAGCTTAGACAAAAGAAAATAGCGAAACACATGTATTTTATCTATTAGAACCTGCTGAAGATTCTGTGTGATATACAGTAATGACGTACATCAAAGTTCCGATAAATTTATACGGAGAAAACTGTAGAAATCATTTTCCAAAACGTTAAAAAATAAAAGAAAAACTATCGAAAACGAACTTGCGAAAAACAAACGTAAGAAAACTGTACGTTAAGTTACTTATGGAATGGCTTTTGGAACTTGAGATCGATGATTTTTAGTTTTCTAGAATGTTCATCGAATATTTTCTAAGAAAGTGTGATGGGAAAAAATGAAGAAAAAAAATCACTTTAGATTTATTGTGATCCGTAATAATAAAATCCGCATTCATTGGAAGCGGTAAGTAAAGTGCACGGGTAGAGAAAGCTTGAGAATTGTTAGATGGTTGAAAAAAAAAGAAAGAAATGGATAAAATAAACGCATTAAGAAGAATTAAATTAAGCTACCCATAAAACATTTCATTGGCTAAATTTTTTCCCATGGTTTATGGAAAAGCTATTTGCAGTTAAAAGAAAAAAATAGACTATGGTCCCATACATTTGTTCTTAATGTTCTCACTCTAAATAATTTCATCTAAAGTAAACGTTTCATATCAATGTCAGCGAGATTTTGCAAAGCGTCACAATTCCGCGTAACTCATACACTAACAGTAGTTCACCTTTACAGCGCATCCGCTAGAATTGCCGAAAAATCGTAAAATCTCCAAATCAATGTCAGCGAGATTTGCAAAGCGTCACAATTCCGCGTAACTTATACACTAACACTAGTTCACCTTTACAGCGCATTCGCTAGAATTTGCCGAAAAACCGTAAAATCTTAAAGGGACTAATGTTAGAAAAATGATTAAATTAAAGCATGCTATTCAAATTCTCTCTGTAATTGTAACCCTTTCACCGTAAGAAGGCATTGGAGACCGTTTTGTTAAAATAGGGGTTGCGTAGAAACGTTTAACAATCATCGGTAGTAGGAGGGGGAAAAAACGCGACTATAACGGTTCCTCAGTATAGTGACATCTCCGTGTCGAAATTAACTATCTGAATGTAAATCATACATCATCTTACTGTGGATGAACTATATCACAAAAATTGCATAATTTACCCCAGTCACATTGCATATTTTCTGGTAAAGAGCACAATATTTTGGTCACATATGTCGCTTTCCCAATACTTAAAAAATATTTTTGTATACTTATAATTAATTTCCTGTTTGAGTTTCAATTTCAAGTTTTATTCCAAGTACAGTCCTATGTCACCAGTCTTATGTTTAAGTTTTCATAAAAAATAATAATAATGACTCAAGAAAATACTAATAGTTACAAACTTAATTTTAAAAAAGTATTTTATGCTAAGGGAACAATTGAGACTGTCATGGCTTCGCCCATCTGAATTTTGTATATATGTTATACATCTTGCATATATGCACGCTTTACTATTGTAATTAATGCATAAGTTTACTTTAATCTTGTAAAATTCCATATAATCAAATAAGTTAATTTACGTTTGATTACGTTTTTCTTCAGTTTTGATTTAGTTATGGAAGATGACTTAAATTTTCGATTCAAAGTAAGCATTGTGGTGGTTGGTACCTGGAATAAATTTTTTATGAATACAGTTATACCCGATTAGATTTTAGGCATTGCTATTAAAACTTTATTTCATCTATAAATAAACATCCTTGAAATATTGCTGCAATTAACGATATAGTAATCGCTATATCAGCTGTGAAATTACTATATATATAAACAACAAAATTATTTATCAGCATTAAAAAGTGTTCAGAAAAAGACGTTACATGTTCGAAAGTTCAAACTTGTTTTTTTATTATTTTTCTTATTTTTCTTTGATTATACACATTTGTATTAAATTGTTTCAAAAAATCTCTGAATTATCACCAATTTTGAAGGACTTGCTGGTTATTTTAGTGTATTGTATATGAATAATATTGCAAGAAAATTGCTCAAAAATACTTGTCTGTAAAAGAAATCAGCTATTTTTTTTGTATATAAAACTGACATTTAGACGACGCACATCTCTTTAACCAAGTCGTAATGCATTATTTTTCTTCACATACTTTATGCTAAGAAAGCATTTATACAATAAAAAAAGACTTGTAATATTTTTAGTTACACAAAAGTTAGTACGAGGCGTTTTTTTTAACAATAACTTAAAGTTCAGTGTAAATTTCAATGAAACCTTTTGTAAAAAAAAAAAAAAAATTAAAAATATCACGAGTTAACTTTCAACCTTTACAACAGAAAAAAAAGTCTAGGTAACAGGCAACTTCCTTTGCATCTAATCTTCCTCAATCTTTTCAAACAAAACTGGAGTAAATACCTTTTTCTTGAAGTATGCTTATATTGAAATACAGGAGAAATTGGCTTCTGTGAGTTTCAGGAACGATGCTTACGTTGCTGGAAATTGATCGGAACAAAGTGGAGAAGTGTTAAGAATATAAATTCAAAGCATCATTCAATGCAAGCCAAGTTTCCTTGTTGGCTAGAAAAAGAATCGACGTTTTTTGGATTTCGCAATGAATAGGTTAGCAAACATCACTGTCGGTAGGAAAAGTGAAATGAAGTGGGCTCTATTGTGGATAATGCATTCTTTGATGTTTGGCCGAGGATTTCGGCTTATTTTTCTTTCTGATGGAAGTTTCCAAGCATTTGGGAGGACTCTTGAAATGACTTATCTAGTTCGTAATCGCTTCGTTGATTCCATTCGTTAAATATCTTTCCTTAGATTATGAAAGCATACAAAAGTTATGTCGAGTTAGTTTAATTCAAAGTTAATGGGAAACTTATAAGCTTGATGTACCTTTAATGCTAAGAAAAAAGAAAGATATTAAAACTATATTCCGTATTTCTCGGTTGAAGAAACTAAATCGTAAAGTTAAATATTCGAAAAAATCTGGTATGTACCTTAAGATTTAAGTTATATTTAAAATTAGTTATTATAATGGCTGCCCAAATGAAATGTTGAAGAGTGCGATTGTGTCAGAATGACTGCAGCTATAACAACGTGACTGAACAGGGGAATAAAGGACGGTAGGAGGATGTACACTGCGTACAGTGTCCAACCAACACCTCCTAGAAGAAGGAAGGCCTCAGCACGGATCAATTTAGTAGTCCGATGTGTCGAAATTAACTGCGCAGTTAATGAAAAAGAAGAAAGATGTCATTACGTTCGGGGTACTAAGCTGCGCAATGGTTGAAAATACGAAATATGTCATTACGTTTGGACTACTAAAGGATATTTATGGTAACCCGTGCAGAGGCCTACTCTATTCTAGGAGGTGTTGGTCCAACAGTGAATGCTGTTCGTGATAAAGAATATTGTTCGAAAGTAAAGTCACGTTATACATGGATGCGTCCAGATCGGACAAACAACTGATTTCCCTCCCCAAGGGATCTCAATAAATTTAACACAATACTGCGGTACTCTGGTGAACTACGTTACGCAATAAAAAGCGAACAACCTTCTCATACAGCAAGTGATCCTCCTCCATGAGAATGCCCACTAACACCTCTCGTGAAATCCAGACGATTTTAACAAATTTCCGTTGGAAAGTGTAGCAACACCCGCCGTACAGTTCAGATTTGTCACCATGTGTTTGTCACATTTTTCGGCCACTTATGAAAGCATTGCAGGTATATGTTCCCATTGGAATGATGAAGCGAAAAGAAATGTGCAAGACTTCCTACAAAATCGACCACAATCTTTCTACAACTAAGCATAAAACTGCTACCTACACGATGGGACCCGTGTTCAACGCCCATGGCGATTTCTTTTGATTTCCAATGAAGATGCTCTTTTCATTCAACTTGTTCACTTTTCATTTTTGCAACCCTTATATATTTAAAATGCCACTTATATTTAAAAGTACTATATTAAAACTTAATATACTAATTTTATTAGGTACCAAAGTAAAGCTCAAGTTAATATATTAAATTCTGAAGTTTACATCAATATATGAAAAAAAGTTTTTAATTTATGTTCGATCTGTGACAAAAAAAAAATAGTTGAGCTTTTGATCCCAAATCATAAAAATAAGCAACATCTAAAGCCCAGAATTCAAACTTTTAAAAGAAAATTTCACAATTAAATCATTTCTTGTTTTTAACACATTTTTTGTTTCATGTTATGTATCGTTGTAACTTTCTAGGAGTTTCCTTGCCTAGCATGGTAAGTTTGAAAAAAACAATTTCATTAGTCAGATTCGAAAATTATGTAGGCTTTTGCTTGGAAGTATAAAAATAAAAGCAAAACTTTATTTTTGCAGAATCTTCAGTAGACCCTTATTTTAGAACTGTACTTCCACTGTACGTGCAAAAGCTATAACTTTTTATTTCAGTGGCTGTGTCAGCCTGACCTCTAATAGGACGTGTTAGATTCATAATTTTCAATATTTTCAATTAAATTTTTTCCTTTTTCTTCAACTTCCTCCCCTCCCCCCCGCAGATCTAAGTTATCAAATTTTCTCCCTTACACCAGCTTGGATCAGTTAGTTACACTTAACTGTTATTTAGATGTGTATAAACATCACCATTATAACGTATGTTTTCAATCAGTATTCCAATAATATAATGAGAATTTATAATTCAAATTTAAAAGTAGCAATACAATACTATTTAAACGGGTTTTCAATTTTTTGGAAAAATTAAGACGGGGAAGAATTTATTTAAAAATTTAAACAACAGCTCGACTTTCTCATATTCAGAAAATTTATCGCTTTTTTTCTTACTTTCAACAGTTTCATAAATTCGAATTCATTTTATTTTTTAAATATATGTCAATAAGCAAAGGTTTACATTTTAAAGTATATCAAGCTCATAAAACAAAGTTCATTTTTAATGTATTTTAACGTAAATTATATTATTGCCTCTTGTTATCAGGATTTTTTATTTCATTTTTTATTAAGCTAACATCAACCTCGATTCTAACCAATAATCTATTTCACGACTTATTTTAATTCTTTAAGTTATGTAAATAGGTAATGATGTAGTTATTGTACTTGCTTCAATGAATCCAGAGAACCATTATCTACTCACTTTCGACGGTGTTACAACGTAATTTTCTTGTTTATTTTCTCTGTCAATCCTCTTTAAGATGCCATGAATGCAAATTTTAAATTTTATTTTAAGACATGTGCTGAAATTGTTTGTGTATGTTTATTATATGTTTTTTCTTTTTTTAAATCTTGTAAACTTTTTTTACAGGTGACGATTTTGGAAAAGCGAACTGACCAGATATCGCCTATAGGGCGTCACTGCAAATACCTGGTTATTTGTGGTAAGTTCATTTTGGAAATGTATGCTAACTGAAGTGTAACTTTGTTAAAGTTCTCTTAAATATAAGCATTATATTTTCTAAATCTAATTTACTATTAATTTTAAATATTTTATAAAAGTTAATGCCAAAAGTAGCTAAATTTTTGCTGACAATTTTTAAACCTGTATTCTTGCAATATTTTTCTTTCAGATTGCCCTTTTCGTGTTAAAAAAAGTACCTCATTAATAATTTTGTGAATTTAATTATCAATTCGGTCCAGGCAGTTGTGCCTGAATTTAATATATAGTTAAAGCTTTAAAATTAGAAAAAAATTATAAAACATAATTAATTTGAAGTGTGAAATGTACTTTTCACATATCAGTCTTTTTTGCTAATTGATTCTTCTTCTTCTCATTGGCACGACAGCTCAGGATGGGCCTTGGCCTTCTCAACACGCCTATGCCACGCCATTCTTCTCTTAGCCAAGGTTCTCCAGTTTATTATCTTTAAAACTTGTAGGTCCTTTTCAAGGCAGTCTAGAAATCTTTGGTTTGGCCGTCCTCTTTTTCTGGTACCTGTTGGCCTGGCACTGAAAAACTTTTTGGTTGTCCTGCTATCCTCCATTCTTATAATGTGGCCTGCCCATTTAATCCTTTGAATTTTGATAAATTTAATGGCATCAAGTTCTTTATATGCTTTGTAAAGTTCCGTGTTTGATCTTGTAAACCAGGTACCGTTTTTACTTATTACACCAAAAATGCTTCGCAGTATTTTTCTCTCAAGTCTAGCTATCATATTTTCATCTCCACGGGTCATTGTCCAGGTCTCGCATGCGTATGTAAGCACTGATCGTATAAGACATTTACAGAGTAACTCTTTTGTTTTTCTTTTTATTAGGCTTAACTTAAGTTAGACCATAAAAACACTTATTGGACATCGTGATTCTCGTGTGTTGACCCAATTGATTAGTTCTCTAAAAAAGCTCTAATATGTAACTAAATTTTAGCGATCTCGGTTTTTGCATTATGATGCAATAATCGGATAAAATATTGTTTCAACAATTGAACGCGCGATTAAAAAAAAATTGCTTCAATATGAAACATTTTATCAATTTTATTATATCTTTTTAGCTGACCACAAGAATATCTCTTTGAAAGGCTATTGGGAATTAATATGTTAGATTTAATGTTCTTATTATAGAAGACAGAAAATAGTGAAGGCTCCTTTTTGAAAACGTGAAATTAATCCTTGTATAATATACATAAATTATTATTATTATTTTTTAAAGTAGAATTACTTAAAATGCTAGCTCAACACCCTGACGTTATTAAATTGATATAATTATTAAAAAAAATATTTTACTGCTTTTTTTCTGAAGTATTTATTTTCAGCTTTTTTCGTGGCTCCTTTCGCTTACATTACATTTCTATAACAAACATACTAAATTTCGTTTTTTTACATTCTTCATGCAAATAATTTTACACTGTGCTTTATAATTTTCTTTTAAAAAGAGACTTAGAATCATTCTTTTGTCATTTTTTTAAAAACTATATATATATATTTATTTATTTCCCATTTTGTTGCCCTTGAAATGAATATGTACATTAATATATGTTATACAATAATTTTTGATAACGTAGAAAAATGGCTTTTCTGTGACCAGTTTAAGTGATTTGTTAAATTTATGATCCAATCACATTAAATACCATTATAATTCATACGCAGCCAATTTTCTCTATCGTTTTTCTATCTGCTGGTGATCTAATTCAATTGGTCTAAAGTATTCATGATGGACATTTATCAAGCTTGAATTTCCGTACAAATTGTTCGTGAGAGAGCTCTGATGAAATAATGAATATGCGTCGGGAATTCTGTAGCTTAAAATGCGCCGCGTAAAATAAATGTCATAGATTAAGAATATGAAAATTTTAGATATAGTCTCACAGACAAATTATTTGTCATTGTCGCCAGAGAAAGGAAAAATCTTCATTGGGAAAGGAAGTTAAAAATAAGTTCTAAGTAAGAAAAAGGAGCTTCTTTGGTAACTCATAAAATAAATAATGCATTAAATATTTCTGGTTTATTATTTTTTAAACCGGTTTATACGTACTTATTTAAACATTAATAATATATTTTTTTATTAGAGTAAATTTTGAATCCAAATGTAGTTTTAAGGAATAAAAAAATATTCCAAGAATGCTGCAATAGCCTAACAATGATTAATTATTATTAGTATAGTTAATGATATGGTAATTAATCCTTTTTTTTTAATTTCTACGTAAAGGATAAAATAAATCTTCAGAAAAACTCTTTTTTTTTTTTTTTTTTTTTTTTCCTTTTTTTTTTTTNTTTTTTTCTTCCCAGAAAATTCTATTCATTAATTTAGAGAGGGAAAAAGTAATGGTTCTTTCGGAACTAATGATCTCTCTGTGTGAATGGTTTTGAAAAATATGCTCGTAAATTGAGGCACCTGGTTACTAAACCAGTCAAATCCACGTTTTTTTTTTTTTTTTTTCCTTATTGCAGTTTAGTCACACGACGCGACCCAATTCTGAGTTAACGTCTATCTATGTTCAACTCCGTAATTTTGAACCTAATCCAAGAAACGAGTTAACTCCTGGATCAGGCAATGCTACAAACTAGTTTTCAAGGAGAACATTTTGATGGGATTAACCAGTATTTGAGTTGCATGGTAAGGGAAATCACGGAAACTTTCCGTAGTTAGCCCGATGTCAAATGGATTTTAATCCATAATCTGTCCACCTCTGAGAATGTTTTATATCAGCACTGTAGTTAAT
>NC_092215.1:38192666-38213335 GCF_043381705.1 Parasteatoda tepidariorum
TATATATATATATAATTGGTATGCAATTATGTCCGTTAATAATTCTTTAAAATTGCTTTTTATGCAAAGTAATTAATTCTTTTTAAAGGATATGAAGTAAATTTCACTGAAATAATAGTAAATATTTAATAGTTTTTATTACATCCCCGTTTTTCTGAAATAAAAGATCGATTTAAAAAATAAACAAGACAAACATTTTAAACAATACTTTATTGATTGAAAAGGATCTCGCCTCTTCACATCGCCAAAAAATGGGGGGGGGGAGTAACCGAACTCCCTTAACTTTGTTATAACTCTGTTTTTCGCTTGTGCTGAATTTGCGCGGATTATTTTTTGAGAAAAATAAATAAACTTAAGTTGACAGCCATTGATCCATAGTTGAATCAAAAGCATTTTTTCCCTTCATTTTAAAATAAAACTTCGGTTTTTGTTAGCTCTCTATATTTAGGAAGCTTGCTCATTTTTTCGTCTTGATTGTTCTGGGATGCTCTAGGTAGAGTTCAATTTCCTGAATGTATATATGGAATTAAAAATATAAATGAAACTTTAAATAACTATCTGAATCTTATACGAAATATGAAGGGGACCAAAAAGTAATGTTTCGGTGCACTTCGTTGTTCCTTTATCATTGATCCTTTATCAACTGATTGTGTCACATTTTACGGTTATAGTGACTTATTTATTCGAAAATAATTTGCTCCTATTTTTTTCACATTTTCGTGAGACAAAAACTATATAAGGTATTGAATGATTCTTGATTTTCACATGGATAGTAACGCAACAGTTTGTCGATGACCTTTATATTTTGGACACAGTATGCGTGTTTAAGAAAATGGACACATCTGAAAATGTATGTTTAATGAAATGAACATAAAATTTGATTTTGTTTTTCGAACTTCTCTTACATGATAAGTCCCAGTTTGAGAATTGATATGGTCCTATTTGAGCTGCTCTCATTTTCGTAAACTAGCATTTTGAGCTGTGTCCGGAGTAAAAATCTCACCGACGAGTTGCTTCGAAGTGCATTAGACGTTCGTAAATGTCAAGAGTGATGTTCTTAGTTCAAATCCTGTAATTTTGATTTCTTCGTCTCTTACACCAACTCAAGAAAAAAAAAATAAATAGGGTTGAAGGTAATGCCTCACCCACCAAACTTGCCCGGTATTGCGCCACAGCATTTCCATTTATAGAGGCAGCATTTTCTTAATGACAAAAAAGTGTTTAATATGGTTGATATCATAAATGATCCCTGGTAATTTGCTTAAAATATAATTAATTTTTATTGGTCCTGCATTAAAATCTGCAAACTAGATGACAAAAGATGCTTGATAACGGAATAGATTACATTATTCACTAAAAATAACGACTTATTAGAGATTTATATGTTTGAATTTGACCAGTTAAGTGTGGAATTTATTTTTAAAAATTCCTCAAAGGGTGCGGAATTAAAATCAGGCAATGATGTATAAATACGTCGTACTCAGGAAAAATGGTCCTATTACAACTTTTACGAATTACTTACAGCTAGGATTTTTTATCAGTTGCAACATAGTACTGCTTTTTACCCAAAATAAAGTAATCCGAGATAAATAGTCTGCAATTAATAATAATAAGAGCTTCTTTTATTCCTTTCAAAAACCAGCAATAAATGAATGAGTTTTGCTGCCAGCTTTTCTTTTCCATCTTAGTTTCAGCCCTGTTTTAAAAGCGATGAAGAGAGCTTTTGGATTGAATGCTTCGAACTCTTTTTTTATTCAATTCAAGAATGTTTAGGACAGTTTTCTTGTAACAAAAATTGGTCTCTGCTAATTGTTTATATTGGGTCTGCAAATCAACGCCTGCCGTCCAATTAACGGCTTAGGTATGTTTTTGGTTTCAAGATGCGAGCCTACTTTCCTCCCCCAATTCAAAATACTATTGGTAATGTACTATTTGTATTTTAAAGGAAACATGTTGCCAAATAATATTATTATTATATATTATTGAAATTTCGAGTTTTGGTTGTCAATGGTAATTTTAAGTTTTAAATGAAGCGTAACTAGTTTTTTCTTTTTCTTTCTTTGGTCGTATGCCTGTTTAGGCAGTGGGGGTGCGAGTGTTCCTGTTTCTCAGTGGCGCCATCTACGGCCAGGAATTTGACTTCTGCGACGCCATTCACACTACCCGTTTACAGGGTGGGTCACATTTACACACAAAGAAGAAAGGACATAGAAGACACACAGAGAGGAAGAGACTTCCATGCTGTGACCGGGATTCGAACCCAGGGCCTTTCTGATGCAAGGACACTTCCCTGCCCCCTACATAGGCCGGTCGGCGCGTAACTAGTTAATAAACATTAATAACAAGCGCGCTTAACTAGTTAATAAAAATAAATTTGGAAAAAATAAACCAAACAAATCAGTTTTCCTTAATATTCAGAAAATAAATAATATTTTATTTTCATCCGTAATTTATATTTCATTTTACATTTGTTATTTATTTTATAGTGATAAAATAATTAGGCTTTGGGGAATGTAATGAGAAGCGATACTTAGTCCATTTATGATCTTTTTGCATCTAGCTGTATCGTTTTGTTCGCTACTATGTAAATTATAAGTGCTAGGAATTTTCATTCAGTAACAAGTTCGATATACTTAAGAATATTTTTAACAGTTAAATCATGTTTATTCTCCAAAAAACGCTTTTTGAAATCTGTCCTGAACAATTTAAAGTGCGGATTATCATTGTATTGCTTTTACCTCATTATTTATTTAAATAATGTCTTTTAAATGTGTTAAATACTTTTTGAAAATTTTGTAGAAATTATTTGTAGCTATGATGTTACGTCGATTTTCATACAGACTGAATAAGATACAATATTTCAGTTAGTTGGTTGTTTAGAAAAGCACGATTTTTTTCCCTTAAGAATTAGTTAAAATATTTTTGCTTACAAAAAGTATTAAATTATCTTTCATTTTTATATATAGACTAGAGCGTGCTTCCCTTTAGTTTCAGTTGCCTAAAGTTAAATCAAGTTACGAATTCGAACATTTATATTAAAAAAAAGAAGTGTTTAAAAAGTTAGTCATTAAAACTGTATGATAAACCTTTTTAAAGTAATAGCGTTTCGATTTAATTAACGCTTAAATGAAGCTTTTAAAATACCAAATTCTTGTCTCAATTTTCTGAAATATTGTGATGATCTGTTTAAGAAATAGCTTCTTTCCCTCCACGTCCTATTTAATTTAAGCATTAATTAATCTCTTTTTGAGCATTAAAAATTTACAAATATTATCCCATCACAATATTTTTTTCCCACCTTTATTTATTCACTGTCAGCATTTGTCGCTATAAAATGAGGTTAGCAGGAAATCAAGCTGGACGGCTCATCCAGGAACCGAGTTTTAATTAAAAGACAACGAAATACGAAAATACGCCAATTAGCGTACTTTCACGTCAGATTCTCGTCTTATCTCGCCCGCTTAATTACTCACTTTGTTTTTCTTAACCTTAATCTACGTAAGAAATTCAATTGTGCTCTTAAATAAATATCAAAGTGGAGAGAATTAATTTTTGACTGACTTTGGCCTGAAGCTGTAATGGGGAAAAATGGGGATTTTTTTAAATGCTTCTTATTCAGTGAAGAAGCAAAGGATCATATTTTTGATTGGTTTTACCTTACATGTCCCATATATATTTTTAGCGAAAAAAATTTTCTTTTGTGAAAATAAGTCTTACTTTTACAATAAGTAAATAAAATTTAATTCATTTTATTGCCGTAATTACATTTTTAATTTCGAGCCATGAAAGATTTTATCTTTAGATTGCTGCTTGTGAATATGATAAATGTAAAAAAAGTGAAGAAAAAAAAACTTTAAGTTTAAATCAAATTTAATTTTTCATAATTTCGTTATTCCTTCGTTTTTATTTCTGTCTTATTTGTCCTGTGAGCAAATCTAATAATGTTTCATTTAATTCTTTTTAATAAATCCGATTGCAGTATTTACATAGTCTGCTTTTTTCCCCTCGAGGATTACTTAGTAAAAAGTTTAAATATTCTATTACTAAATGTTTCAATCAATATATTTTCTAACTATCATCAGGATTAAAAATCAACTGATGGTATATTGAATAAATAAATAAAAGAAATGTTAAATAAAGGAAGTTTGATGTTAGAAAGCTTAATTTTTTTGAAAGTTTCTCTGAAGTGAAACATGCGTCATGATTTGATTTCATATTTGTTTTTTTATTTTTATTTTATCGAAATTGCTTCCAAAAAAATCAGGGAGGAAATTTAATCAAAGATATAGAATGTTGTTATCTTTGAAGAGCATAAAATAGAAGAGGAGAGTGCAATAACATTTTTACTGATTTTAAAGTAAAAAGTATAATCGAATTTCATATAAAACGGAAAATAAAATGGAAAACAGAAATGATGCAATTAAATATAAAATGTACCAGGTGTTTCAAATATGACCGATTATTTGAAAAATAAATTTTAAAAAATATGCCTTTTTCTGCTTTCTGCTTAGGGAACCAGAAAATTTCTCAGAGTTTTTAAATTAGTTACCTCTAGCTAAATTACTAAATTAGTTTGCAACTAATGGAGAAAAAGAGAAAAACAAGGTTTTCGATCTGAGGGGGGAAAAAAATGGAAAATAATAAGGGAGTGCACTTTTAGAAAGAAGAATAAGACTCCTGTGCAAATATTTTAATAGTATCTTATTTGCAGCTATATTGCTTCGTTCGAAATTCTCTGATTTATGGCATTCTCAATTAACAGCGCCATCTTTTGGCACAACTTAGTGATAATTTGGAAACTAATTGAGAATAAACAACTCGTTCACGAATCAGTAAGATGCGAACAGTAGATCTTGCTCCGCTTTCTTAGGTTTTTTTTTTCAGATATAATTAATCCTTAAAGTACATTTTTCTAAGTGCACTGAAGAAAAAAGCTTGGTCAAAACTACCAGAATATGGTAAAATGTACCGTATTTTCTGATTCAGGGAAAATCAAAAAGTACAACAGTAATTTTTATCGTAGTTCTTAAGCCGTTACCATAATGAACATTCGAGTAATATTTTCTTTACATTTCAAATATTGCTTTTTCACCTGATTTTTTTTATTGTATTTATTTACTTATTTTCAGGGCACTATAATAGACAATTGAGGCATTGGGATCTTCTAAAATACAACGTTCTGTTATGAGAACAGATATAATCCACACGAAATTTTATTTCTTTTTGCTATATGATAAATTTCAACAAAGAAAGTGTCTTAAACTGGTAAAAAAATTTACAACTCTTGTAAAATGGATGTACTAAGACGGTGCGATTTGCAAAATCTGAGGATCGAGTATAATATTGAAAAAAAAATAATAATTTATCGTGCAAAACAATCACTTTTCAAGTTTCAAATTGTTAGGGAGACCCCCATGCTCATTTATCTAGAAACAAGTCACAAAAATTTAAATTCTAATAAGATTTTACAAAAGTTTTAAATCGCTGGCTTCTTGCTCTATTCATCATTCAATGCCTCTTTGAACTCTTTATAAGCTTATTTATAATTAGAGCCTATTTATGTCCCAGTTCTTTAAATTAATTAAATATAAATTTTTCTCTGGTAGATGTATTTTTTTTCAAAACTTCATTAAGAAATATTTCTAAGAATATAAATTGTAAGAAAAAAAAAGATTTTAAGAGTACAGAAAGAATTTGTATTGCTAATGTGATTAGTGGGGGCCCAAGAATCTCAGGAATGTTTGACTCTCGTTTTGTGAATCTAGTCGAGTTCAAGCTCCCCAAGATTCTGTGATTTTCTAATTCTTATTTCAAAAAAACTCCAAGTATTGCTCATGGCAATCTGTCTTCAGATAACTTAAAACATAAAGAGAAGTAGTCATTAAAATGTCTATTGAATCGACAAAAAGGAAACTAATTTGAATACTAACGAAATCCCTTGCCTAAGAGATCCTGTAGACACAGTGGCGATGCTGAGATCTATATATATAGTTCGATATTGTAATTAATAGAATAATATCATGCCACCTCTAACAACATTTATCTTGCTCTTAATTGTATTTTTAATCATAAATACCAGACTAAAATGTGATTTATATTCATTTATCATTAAGTCATTTATCGGTTTAACTCCCAGTTCTCTAAATTAATTAAATATAAATTTCAGATAGTTAACTTGGTACAACATGTTGACTTTTAAAATATTTGGAAGATAAAGCTATAACAATATCAGCATTAAAGAGATTTTGCATTTTCACGCAAAATTCTACTTTTTCACGTGCTTATGTGCTGCACAGCGTTATTATTAAGAAATAATCTCACTTCCGTTCAGATACGCCGAACCCAATGAACGCGAAGACTAATTTACAAATCAGCAGCCTTTAAAAACTCTATTTTTTTTAAAAGATTTTAATCCTGGCTACAGTTTGTCCCATTTATAAGCATGCATATTTATTTCTTTGAAAATTTGTTACTTGAACTAACACAATGTGTCAAGATTCAAGATTCATGTAAAAAAAAAATACTAATCTGGGGAAATGGTTGTTAAAAGCAGCTGGATTGGAAAATCGCGTGTGGTTTTAAACATGAAAAGGCTAAATCTCTCTATTTTTTTAGAATTACCTCAGTTTTCAAAAGAACTTATGCTGAACATGTGTCGATGAGCGCGCGTGCTGCAATTGTTCAAAATCTCTATAATAGCTTTAACCATAACTTCAGTAAATTTTATAAATTAGATTTCTATAAGCTATTTTTATTTTCTATTTTTGAAATACTGAAAAGCTGAAAGCATAAAAAAAGCTGGTGATATATTGTGATAGAAGCTTAGATTTATTTTATTGTTTTATAATATGGTTATTTGAGGAAAATATATAGCCTGGAGATTTTTCAAATTGAATGACATAAATAGGTCGAGCGATAGACATTAAGTGTGCAAATTTCTTTAAAGAAAGAGGTATTCGAATATTCTTTGCATAAGCCATTATCTTGGGAATCTGTTCGGAAGAAATAAAAAATATCTTGCCACTCTAATCCTCAGCATCGACCAAAACTTTACAACATTTTGCCCCAGATTTTTCGACTCATAAATCTGAATTTTTATTCATGGGAAAACGATTTCTAAATGTTTAAGAAATAAGTTTCCGCGGATATTTGTTTAAAATCTCTGAGGACGAAATATGATGGTCAGTAGTTTTACCAACCAAAGATATGTGCATATATTCTTCTTCTTAGCAATTCTTCAACCTTCTTATTTGAACCCCTAGTTTCATAAATATTTTTCAAGTTTTAGTCCTTTTCTTTAGAACCTCAAGTTGAGAGCTTAAACTTTAGCATATTTTATGCATATTTAGCTCAAAAGCACTCCAAGTTTTACCACTAAAAGAAAGACTTTAGGCGGTCTTTTTTCTTCGGTTTTCTGAATTAAGTTCTTAAGGGATCTGGTTATGGCATTTCGGAATTGAGAAATGCAGCAATCAGGAAAAATCTTCGGATGCCCAGTATTCTTTGTCCTACTGCGATAGCTTATTTTCCTTCGTTTTATTTATTTTACTTATTTTTTACTGCCTTGATCGTCATTCTTCTCCTCTTGACATAACGGAGTCGATGACAAGACTAAGATTAATGCTTTCATTCTTAAATCCATCTTGTAGCATGCTAAGAACTTAAGTATATTTTTACACTAAACATGTAAAAGTCACGTTAATATTTTTTTTCGAAATTAAACTTTATTATTTCCCCCCGTTTTGTTATCACTTACGCAATACTGGAGATGCTTTTATATTATTTAAATAAGTTTTAGTGAAAAGAATATTTACTTATTGTTCCCGAAAAGATTAGTTTGAGTTAGAAAAAAAAGTTAATTTGCAAGTAAATTAACAGTACTAACGAAATATATGTTATCGATTGAAGCATTTGTTTCAGGTAATTGTTAAATTTAATTCACTCTTTTACAGAAAATAGAAATCGTAAAATTATTTATTCTCTAATTATTAGTGTCGTTAAATTTCCAATTTATTTTGTGCAAGTGCCTGGAATTTACACCATCAATCCAGTTTTTAAACGTTGTGTATATTTTCTTGGGGAATTTAATTACGTATATTATTTTAGTTTTCCATGATTATTGCGTATTAAAAAATCTATAATTCTCAATTTTACTAATGTTAAATATTTTTTTTCCTTAATTCTTATACCTGTATACACTCTTAGAGAAAAAAAAAATTGTTAAACTTTGAACCATAATATTGATGCTTCAAACAAAAATATTTTGCGAATTTGCTACAGCTTGAATAAGATTTTAACCCATTCATTACGAGCACCGTATTTAGCCGGCAACTACTCGGTGACCTGTGAGTACGAGTTACGTATTTAGTCGGCATCTACGCGATGACCTGTGTGTACGAGTGTCGTATTTAGCCGGCAACTACTCGGTGACCTGTGAGTTCGAGTTACGTATTTAGTCGGCATCTAAGCGATGACCTGTGTGTACGAGTGTCGTATTTAGCCGGCAACTACTCGGTGACCTGTGAGTACGAGTTACGTAGTTAGTCGGCATCTACGCGATGACATGTGTGTACGAGTGTCGTATTTAGCCAGCGTCAGCATTATACCTATTGGTAACCGTCCCAGCTTGCTTTAAACTTGGCAAATATTCCATGTACCTGTAGACCAATATTACATTAGCCTATAGTGGATTAATACCACTGAAAGTATACTTTGAATGCACTTATTATGTTGTGTAAGTCGAAACAAGGGTTTTCTGTATGTCATATTAAGGAGTGAAATATTTTCTAGCAGCAAAATTAAAATATTATATGGAATCGTATCATGCAATGTGCACACTTCGCGATGTTGTGTACCGTTCAGTGTCGTCACTTCAGCGGAGCGGACTACAGTAACGAAAGGGTAAAATTAAACCATGTTTTAGTTCGAAATGAAAAATAGTATCCTAGAGAAAAATAGTATTGTGACGTTTAAGAACTACGATATAGAAAAATAGTACGGTATAGAAAAATAGTATTATGACGTTTAAGAACTACGATAATAGACAGAGATATTGCAAAATCTTAAGGTGTTCCCTAATACTATCGCCAACGCTATTTGAGCTTAACAGCGTATGCCTGAAAATTTCTTAACCTATCCCAGTATCACAAATGGATAGAAAATCAATGTAACGTTATGCTTAATGAAAGAAAAATCTAATGAGAAATCACTCTATGTAATGATACTGTTTTTCTCAACTCTAACGGTATTTGAGCTTCACAGATCATACATGAAAATTTCTTAATAGTCTATATCTAAGGAAGGTAAAATAAGGTTAGCATCGCAATTAACGTAAGAAACACACACTAAGCAAAATCTCTCGAATTTGGTACAACTCAACATCAAATTAAGGTTTCTATAAGTTTAAACAATCTTATGGATCAACATGCTCTCCAGTGTTTATATTAGTGTAGACATTTTTTAAAAGAATAAAAAATACTTTGTTGGACATTTTTAATGATTATGCTTTTTTCTAATATTTATTACCCCTCATATTACAAATTACTAAATCTGTCATTTATTAATAACTTGATACGTTTCATAATTTAGAAGTAGTTTTTTCCTTATTTGGTAGAATTTTTCTTAACATAAAGAGCCCAGTTCTTCAGATTTTCCATTAAAATTTTTAGTGCATCGAAGTCTTTTTCTCTTTCGTTTTCTTGCAGAATATCCTATTTTATTGACAAATTTATTTTATGTAGTTCCATTTGACATGGTCCTCGTTCATTTCGTTTCTCTGTAAATATTCTTACATAGTCTACTACCTCCCTGTAATGATTCTTTAATATCAAACTCTATCCCATTTTTTAGAGTACGTCATGCAAAATTCCGTAGCTAGGACTTTTAGTCCATACATAATTGATTTCGGGAACTTAAAGCACTAAAACACTGTCGTTACATTGTTCAAGAATATACTCACTTTGTTGATGTTGCCATAAAATGTGCTCAACATTTTTTTTATTTATTTATTTTCTCTTTTTCTTGTGCTAAATTAGGTAAAATATTTTGTAGCTGGAAGTCACGCTAACTGAAAGTTTAATGGAGGTGTGAATGGGAGTTTTATCCCATGCCGTTTACTTTTATTTCTTTTTATGTTAAGTACTGAATAAGTATTAAAACTTCTTTTTTATATTTTTTTTTGTTATTTAAACAAATGCATTTAAATGGATATGTAACGAGAAGAATGTCAAGTTTATAGACTTAGTATATTATTTGTTTCAAAATAATATGACCAGAAAGAAAAAGCAATGCGCATGTGTACGAAATCACTGAAAAAGTGAAAAATCACGTAGGAAAATAGTCTGAAACGCTATCTCGTAATATGCTTGAACAATAAATTAAATAATTCTACATCATTTTATTTACGTCTTTTTTCGCACATGTTAAGCATTTTTGACCGAAAAAGGTGCTGATATTTTTTGCTAGATCACAAGATACTTCTATTACACCGAAGCTGCTTGGAATAATACAGCTTCTCAAACATACAAACATATAACTTGCAACCCTCTCTAATGGCTTTAGACAACTTTTGCAACCCCATTATTTTGAGTGATTTTTGATAATTTTGCATGTTTGACTTTTGCCTAGGTTATTTTGAATTTACTTGTTTATCAAATCAATTTATAAATTTACCCAGAGTGTCAAGTTCACTTATTCTTGAAAAGCTTGCCAACGGAAAGAGATTTTTTTTTACTTACATCTTTCTGTTGATAAATTACATCAAGCGACTTAAGTCTCTCCATTGAGAGAGATCATTTAGATAGATTTCGGAACAAACACTTTGTTGCCGTAAACTGTACAAGATATGGTAGTAAAATCAATAACAAAATTGTTAAATGCAATCAACTAAATATAAAGTTCCTTATTTTCCTGGTGTCAAAGATTATTTTGTTGCGTTTTTTTTCCTTCCAATTTTGAAAATAACACAAAAAATTTGCAGATTACTGTTATTGCAATAAGGTGGAAAAGAATACAAGGTTTAAATTGGGACTTCGCATGTCTCCACTTAGTTCCTCAACATTGATAAACTTTGTACCTCAACATTGCCTTACTTTGTACCTCAACATTGCTTTACCTTGTACCTCAACATTGCTGCATGTGGTGCCTCACCATTGCTGCATGTGGTGCCTCACCATTGCTGCATGTGGTGCCTCACCTTTGCTCAACTCGGTACCTCACCCATGCTCAACTCGGTGCCTCATCCTTGCTTAACTCTTTACCTCATCCTTGCTTAACTCTTTACCTCATCCTTGCTTAACTCTTTACCTCACCCTTGCTTAACTCTTTACCTCACCCTTGCTCAACTCGGTACCTCACCCTTGCTCAACTCGGTACCTCACCCTTGCTCAACTCTTTACCTCACCCTTGCTCAACTCAGTACCTCACCCTTGCTCAACTCGGTACCTCACCCTTGCTCAACTCGGTACCTCACCCTTGCTCAACTCGGTACCTCATCATTGCTCAACTCGGTACCTCACCATTGCTCTACCTGGTACCTCAACATTGCATAACTTTGTTCCTCCACATGGTTCAAGATTTATCTTAACCTATTGTTTTAACTTAAATTTTGCCGCATGTATATGCCGTTGTATATTTTGCGAGAAAAATTTTATATTATGTCTGAGTGATTCTCTTTAAAATAATGTAATCTTAGTTTGTAAGTGAAAGTTAATTTTTTTTCCTTAAGAAAGCAAAATCCTGATAAGTTTTATATTATCCAGTATATTATTTAACAAATATCAAATTCTATATAGTTTACCAGTATTCTTTAACATGCGTGCAATATATTACAACTGAAAAATAATTTAAGTAAGAAAATTAATGCTTACACTATTACATGTCTAACATATTTATCAATATCTTCAGATCCGAGTCTTATAGATTTATGTTGTCGAAACTAAAACTTCAACCCTTATTTATAGTTATTCTCTTTACTACATAAAAAAAGTTAGAAGTACCTCGCCTATAATCGAATTTTTTCCTCAATAAAGAAGATCCCTCTTGTTTACTTAAGCAATTTTCTGTGTCCTGAAACCGGACACGTGTCGAATTTTTGTCTTATGAATGTGTGTATGTATATATATAAGAGTGTGTGCCTGAGTGAATGTGTGCTTTCCAAAAGGTGTGTACGTGTGACTAGCTGTTTCTTGAAATTGCAGCGGAGATTGCTCGAGCGTTGACATGAGGATTAGCCACTTCTTTGCTGGAATAAACAAAAGGGCTTTCAGCTGGTATCCTGTGACATGTTTCAACGAGAAAATTCCCCACTTGATTATCTCTTACTAGAACTTGATATAGGAGTTAGAGATGTGGATTTTCTTTATGTAACCATAGCAACAAGGTTACTCGCCTTACACCTTTTCATGTGGCAGAAGTTTGTGGGGGATCAAGGGACTCTTGCGTCGAGATAAAGAAGAGAAAAAAAAGAACGAATGGAAAGAAAATATAAATCGAACGATATAAGAAAACAAGAGAAATGAGATCGGGGAAAAATGTCTTGGTTTTGCGATGGAGGGCTGCTCAGTCGTAGAGAATCCACCGTTTTTAAAACCGAATGCAGAATATCTTCGATTTTTCCTGCTCGTTTCTCATATTTTATTCCATTTTCAATATTCATTTTTAAGCTTCAACATTTCGATACTATTTTTTTCTCAATTTCAGAGATATTTGACGAAAAGCCATAGTCATTCAAAGAGAAAATATTTTACAAAGTAACCATGTTTATTTTTCCAAAAATGTTTAAAACTGCATTTTCAATCTCTTTCTTATTTGCCTTTGTGTATATTTTATATAGCAAAACTCGTGTACTACTGATATTAATGTTTGTTTTCAGATTAATGTAGTCAATCTCAAACAAATCAATTGTTCTCGTATTTAAACTAGTTTGATAACTTCGGTAAATCTGTTGAACTGTTCTAGCTAGACTTTCAAATGCTAGTTACTAACTTTCTTAGTTATAAGTTAATAAATTAAGTTCCAGAAGTTAATGATAAAGCAAAATATTTCAACGTATGAAAGATGAAGTGGTGCTGCTACTGAGTTTCAACATCTGTTTTTTTTTTAAAAATCTATTTAATGTCTAGACATTAGACAGTTAATGTGGAGGGCAGAGTATATAGTAAACTGTCTAAAGTGGGCTCTATGTAAACCAGAAATTTGTCTGAAATGTAAAAATATATGCATCTGCACACATTATACTATTAAGCAATATTATTTTAAAGTATAGAGAGACTTAGCAACTGCGGAAAAATATAAAAAAGGAGCCAAAAAAAAAATTTATCTGCCATTTTCCATGTTAAACCATATTGCAACTCAAAATATCATTTTCCTCGATTTAAAAATTCATGATCCATAAAATACTTCCCCTATAAATTCAAATGTATTTTCAATGTTTTTTTTCTTATTTCAATAAAGGAAAAAAAATCAAGCATAGATTATATGAATTTTTTTTCATGAAATAGTTTTTTTTACCAATTTTGTAATTATATTTACGCGTAAAATGTGAGCAATAGAAAAAAATATAACCAGGCTGAAATTTTTATTATTGTCTGCAGTAATTTTTTACCAAGAGGACTTTTGATAGCATTTTCTTATTTTATTGGAAAAGATTATATGAAGAACATAGAGAAGATTCGCGATATCGCCACTGTTTTTTCAAAGGTGACAATTAAATATCCAACTTTTTCTCAGTATTTCAGGCAGATATTTTAAAAGTTTTTTGAATTTTCAATAGATGGCAGCATAATTCTCAAGAGTTTCTTACTGCATATATGAAATTATGTTGCATTTATAACCGAAAACGCTTTTGAAATCACTCTGCTGAATAATTTTAAAATGTGGCTTATCATTACATTGCACCAAGCCCACCATATTCGCTATAGTGCTTATAAACGGGTGAAAGACTATCTTAGAGTGAAAGAAACCGGTTTTGCTCCAGAGCAGAGTTTATTGTGTATAAGCTTTAAAAAAAATACTGCGGTGTTAGATGCTGCAAAAACGTCTACTAGGTTTAAACTGCTGTAAATTTCGACACATCCCAACAAAAACAACCATCCTATCCTTTAATTACTTTCATTTCGGTTATTTTTAAAAAATCAGCATGAGGAATCAGCACTTTAAACATACATTTTATCTCCGTACTTTGCGAGTAAAAAATTAAAACTATTAATAATAAAAGCAATAAAAAGATCCTCGTATGAATGACGTTTCCGTCGAGAAATATAATCCGGAAATTACTTTTCCGGAGATTTAACGCTAGGAAGATTGCTAGAAACCTTAAGTGCTAACACATTTTTATTAAATTTTTTTATATATTTATTTTTGCTTTATTTAAATTTTATATCGATAAAAATTAGGTGATTCAGAACAAATTAAATTTCTTTAAATGAATTAATTTAAAAACGTAACATTATAGCAATTTGTAAGGATTAATTTTATTATGCATTGGAATGATTTACTATTTGTTTATTGACACTAAGATAGCATATTTTATTTAAAAATAATAATTATAATAATAAACTAGACATTAGAATCTTTGACATATTTTTTTGCTCTTTTGCCGAAATTTTCTAGATTAAATATATTAAACGTTCACTTGAAAGAACGGAGCTATAAAAACGCTGTGTCTAAAACAGACTGGAACATAAAAGGATATGATTTTTCCTATGAAGGTCGTAGTTTTGCCATAGCTTTCTTTTGCTATAGTTTTGCCATAGCTTTCTTACTAAACTGAGTTGAACCCAATAGAAAGCCTTTAAGTTCATAAGTTATTAATCACATTGTTATTAATTACGAATTTCCAAGTTAAATCTACGAATATAAAAACTTTTAAAAATACGAATATTTCTAAAGATATTTTTATAAGCTTAAGTGCTGTTTGATAGGCTTTTAATTAAGTGCCAAAAGTATCAAGTTGTCCTTGTTATTAACCATCGTTGATCATATTTCAGAATTTTTTTGCGAGTAATTTTCTTTAGAAAGTGAGAAGTGCACAGTTGTAATGTCTTAAGCTTCAAGATCTTGAACGTGCAAGAATTTAGAACCTGATTTGGAGTTTGAAAAATCCGTCATATTTCCATAAGTAAAGTAAACCTTCATTCTAGAAATATATTTATTTAATAATTCGCATGTTTAATTTCGCATAGGTTTATGTATTCATCCTTATTTTCAATTCTCTTAATTATGCAGTATTTACTCTTAAAATGGTCCTTATTAATACAGAAATAAGCACTTTGCAATAAGTAGCAAGCAGTTAAAAATTCGGCTATTTGCTCGATGTTTCAACCTAAGACGTTACTTTTTGTGATAAAGCAATCATTTTGAACTGAAACTTAATTTATTTTCAAATTTTTCCAAGTTTCAGAATTATACTAACCAGCTACTTTTACCTGATTCTAAGGAGAAATATAACTTAAAGAATAAATATAAGGCTCTAAGAATTGTTCACTAAAAAGAAATATTACTTCAATAATGATTGTTTGTATGCATAAGATCGAGGATATCGCAAATATGTTTCAATATCATACGTTTCATTTAATTAGTATCCGAATAATTTTATTTCCATTTTTTCCGTTATATTAAGTCGGAAAGAAATGATAGTAAAGTGGTTTTTAATTAAACGCATATCTCAGGAATAAATTAATAAGATATACTTCTCTCTCTATTTGCGCCTGAACATAACCTAATGTATTATTTTCGTTCAGAAAAATTAAATTTTCATCTTGAGAATGACGTTTCTTATTCCTTCGTGAGATTTTTCAGAATGGCAATTTCAAAGGCGTTATGCAAATTTCCTGCCAAGGAAAAAGAAAATTTACAAATTTCGCCAAATGGAGATGCATCGTAAAATATTCCCCAGAAAGCGAGTCCTTAAATCGTTTTCAACGATCCATTTTAACACCAAAGGGATTCTTTAAAACATTCAACCACCTCGACCCGTAATGTAATGCTTTCTTTTTATCGAAATTTTGCTTTGCAAAAAATGTATATTTTTCGTTTTGCACGTCAAGTATAAATTTACCCATCTATTAATCATTTCTGGTGCAAAGGTTTTACTTGGTAGTTAATTTTATCAATTGATTTATGTATTTTTTTTTTATTTCTTTCTCAAATATTTGGAATTGAATACAAAACATTTTTCATTCAATTTGAATTTTTTTGGTCTGCTTCTTTTTCAATGAAATGCAATTATATTTTAAGTCTAATTGAGTCACGATGACTCAGTGGTTATTACAATGAGCTGTCGTTGGGAAGAAGTGGGTTATGATGTCCAGTCATGTTCACCTAGTCACCCGATCCACCGAGAGTCAGATTATTGGGTATCAGTTTGTCTGGGAAGTAAAGGTGGTTGGTACTCAATGCTGACCTCATTGTCTATCATTCTGTTTGTCTCGAAATTGGGGAAACTTAACTTCCATGGTCCCTTGGCCCACAACAAGCTGTTGTGGGTATCCTCTGCTTTACCACTTTCATCGCAGCATCTTCGTCCCACCATCTGCGCTAAATGTTCCTCCCGTAGAGCTAAAAATGAAAGAAAGAAAAAACGTAAATTTCTTTAAAACTTGTTTAGTATTCCTGTATTCCTTTAAAAAATGATTATCAATTGCATTTGATCGAAATACAAAAATAGCGAAAACAAAAATAGCTAATACAAAATAGCGAATATTCCTGAAAGACTAGTTATTTCGTCCGCTGCGATGCAGGAGTTAAGCTAGGGTTCCTCGATTTTGGTCAAACCAATAAAAGCAGTTTTTTTCCTTGTTTAAACAACTTGAAAACGTCCGACACTAAAATAAAAAAAAACTGCCTTTTTTAACCAATATTTTTTTTAAACTGTAATAATGGGGTATAAAATTGTTCATTACCTCATAGACGTGATGTCATGTTAATAACAAAGTGGTGCGGTATTTTTTAAATAAAATATATTAATTAATTTGCATGAATCATGTACAGTTGTACTAATTTATAAAATACTTAGATCCAAATTTAAAAAACAAATAATTCGGAAAATATTTTTTTAAAAATTTAAGCACAGCTAGGATAAATTTGAACATGACTGAAGTAAGCGTCAGATTTAAGACATGAAGTAAACATGAAGCAGCTATTGAATTATTAGACAATATTTTATTCCTTTATGAATAAACTAAAAACAAATTTCCATCTTCGAAAATATTAAAATGAAGTAAATATGAGTAGATAAATCCTTATAGTAAAGTTATCTTAATCCTTAATAGTAAAGTTATCCTGAATAGTAAAGATAACCTGCACAGTAAAATTTAAACTAGTACAAACATAATTTTATTTCTGATGTTATTTAAAAAAAATTCTAGAACCATCTGAGCTTAGTTAAATATGATTTTACATAGTTTTAAATTTTATTTCAAACTGAGATTAGGCAATACAAATTTTTTTCTTTCTTTTTGAGGGTTAGATTAGTTAAACAATAATAAAAAAATACTAATGTTTTATTAAATTATAAATAAATTCTAAGGATGTTTTTTTTTATGTTCAAACTACTATGCATACAAACACTTTTGAAAATTTTCAACTTATAATTTTTTTTCAGTTTTTCTTACATTTTCTTATATTGTAAAAGAAAGTAATGTATTTAACAACTCATAACTGCCTCCTGCATATATTTCAGTATTAGTAATAGTACTAATACATGATGTATGTAAATGAAAACTTAAATTACAACGTTTCTATTTTAAGAAATTATAAGTCAAAAAAAAAATATTAGTTATTTAATACATAGCACAATATCATAACATGCTTTTACTTATATAATTTTACTGAATAGTCATCAATGAAATAAATTTAAATACATGTATGATATATTCAATTAAAAAATGTAAGAAGAGATAATCAAGACCAGCCTTTTTAAAATTAAAAGCATTTTTTTTTTTTTATGGAAACCGGCCGGTCTGCTCTTTTTGTGAGAAGACCTGCTTTTTTGCACCCTGCTTTAAGCTTAATTGCATATTAGCAAATAGTTACAAAAATTAACTTATGAAATAAGACGTGATATATTTCTATTAACACATTCTGTAACATTAATTTATGCATTCACGTGCTATGTGGATCAATACACGAATATATACTGATACATTGTTAAAACACTTTGCGTTCAAACATTAGGTTTGGTAAATGTAACTTCGCTTGGAACCAAAGCTATTTAGAAAAATACTGAATTATAGCGATGTGTGGCGTGATATAGATGGACAATTTTCAAAGCCAACGCATGTGGTATTCTTAAAGCAGAAACCATCTCCATACAATCATCATGAATCGTATCCCTAATGTCGTTTGCCACCTAAATCACCATATCTGAACTCTTTATCTCCACGTTCGTGCATGATGCTCTGTATTTTTAAAGAAAATATTATTTTAAGAGTTGGTAAGGTGGTAAAGTTCATGTTTGTAATTTCTTATCCAAAAAGCGTATTTTTAAAGCGGTTTTAAATAACTAGTAAGCTATTAAGTTTTTATTTATTTATTTTTTTTGAGAAAGTGTAAGTAGTAAATTAATATTAAAAAAAAACATCAAAAGAGGATAACGAAGAGGAAATAGATACTCCTTCTGCCGAATGAAAAATACGAAAATCAGTGCTTATTTTTAATACATAGTTTTCTATTGAAACCACGTTTACCAAATGTTTTTTTTTACCATTTGACGGAAAAAACTTTGAGAAATCATTAAACGAATCAAAACCAGGCCAAGGATTATTTTGGTAACAAAGATGTAATTAAAGTTTTTAAAACAATTTTTTCAGTATAATAAAATCAAAAGGTTGCTCTACTATTTTCTAGTGATAAGAATTTCTAAAACATCCGATACAATAATTGAATCCGAAAAAAAATCCGAAAAAAAACAATACTCCAAGTTAAAACTTGTTTTGAATTATATAAACTTAGCTTTTTAAACTAATTTATTTAAAATTAATCGATTGATTTATGTTTCAGATTTCGTAACAAAATTTACATATTTATATTCAAATATATATAGATTTTTTTTTCATAATTTAATTTATAGCAAGAATTCTACAAACTCATAACAATTACGATTTAGAAAGCTCATTTAATTTTAAAACAATGAAATGCTTTGGACCATGGTGCTTGATAATCCTTATTTTCTTCAGAAAAGTCTGTTTTATAACAATGTTTGTATGCTTTGAGCCACAGTATTTGATAAGCCATATTTTCCAAAGATGACATTTTTGCATCAAACTGTTTATTAATATTGTTAACCTATTTGTTTCTTTAAAACTTTAGTACTTTAAAACTTTTTCTTTTGAGATAGCCTCTCAATACGCAGAATAATCTTATTTCATACATAGAAATTGTGGCATTTTTCTTCAAAATCATTTTCTTTCGCAAATTGAAAGCGTGGCTTATGATTGTTTTGCCCAAAAACCATTCGTTATTGTTTAGCCTTGTTCTATTCATAACCTTATTTCTTAATGCAGCCTTTCGATTGTTTTCTGTAGGAAAATTGTTTTTAAATTTATTTCAGCAATAACTGAGAGTTTCAAAGTTTCAGTTTTTAATTTCCACTACGTCGAGCGACTTTAATGAGGTTCTTAAAATTTATTTCTCGTTAGTTAAAATGTTTATCCAACTGAAATCTCTACGTTTTAATTATTGTTCTCTTTCAATTTCAAATCTTCTAAAATTCATAAAATAACTCCTGAGTTCGGGGCTGTTCACTTTCCAAAAGTTCTTTAATTAATGAATCGTCTGATAAAATGCAACAGGAGGAATGGAGTTTATAGATGCGTGATAAAGACTGGTAATCGAGAACGGATTTGAGGAAAAAAAATCGAGGATAGATTTCAGTCATTCTCTTAGTTTCTTTAAATTTTTCTTTAAAAATTTCTTTAATTACAGTCGAAAGTCTCATCAATGTAAAAGAACTACTTGCCATTTCGATTTCATCGCGGATTTCACTTTTTTTTCGAACTTTTTTCTTTTTTTTCTGTCGTATCAGTTTCTCACGAAGTGTTTTACGGACTGTATTCCTCATCATTAATTTTTTTTAAAAGGATTTTTCGTAAAAGGGTGCCATCTGGACTTTTCAAATATTTTGATTAAAAAATAAATTCAAAGTCTCTTTTGTAGGTTCTTTCTTTATAACTATTAAATCTTCTTAGAAACTGTGAAGCGAGAAATTGAAAAAATAAAATGAAAAATAAAAATAACTGTCTTCTGCCAATTTGAAATCAACGGTTTCGTCAGTTTAATCTAAATCTTGGTTAAAATTTTATGTTAGATTTTTTTTAATATATTGTTGTATTAATAAATGTATTTTATTTTATAATATTTTTTTCTCTAATTATTTCTAACATTAGTGATAATAATCCTAGAGTTACTCTAATTCAGAATAAATGAGAATATCTGAAAAACTTTGATTCTCCAGAACTAACAAAGAATGAAATTAAGTTGCTCATGAGCGTAGTTTATTTATATTTTTGTTTATTTCATCACTTGCTTTTATATTTATCATCATGTGTTTAAATATTTTAAAGTTTCACTTTATACTTTTCATGCATTACTTCATGTTTTTCTAGCATGATTGCGTATTATGCTTAGAATTAAAACTCTACGAGTTATTCCCACTGGTACATTATATATAT
>NC_092215.1:38213375-38397344 GCF_043381705.1 Parasteatoda tepidariorum
ATATATATTCTAATTTATAAAACTAGCATAAAATCGTAATTTCTTAGAAAATTTAAGGAAATTAAAGGAATTTTTATGACCGCAAAGCATGGGGGAGCAATTATTTGGAAAGCATGCTCAGTTTGGTTAAATTAGAAGAGCGATCGACTATTTGGATACATTTTGAAATTATTTTAGTTATTAATTTAATTGTCATTATATTGATATTTTTATATGATAGTGATCAAAAATTTTTCATTTGTTAGTTGCATAATTTTTTACACTAATATAAATTATTAAATTTTAAATCCCTTGTTATCTATGTTACATTCAAAACTACGAAGCAATTTTAGTTGAATTTTAGTTAATAACTTTATGTGGATATGCCATTCCTCGGAAGGACTAAAATTAAGCAAAAATCGAAAAACTTGATCCATTTCTTATTAACACGTTTGTTGATTACAAATCAAAGATTAATAAAAATTTAAAATAGCTTGATTACAGTCTCCTGTATTTTTAAGTTTAGTGCTAGGTGTTCCGTACTGACTACTCTTTATGTATATTGAATTTAGAATCCTTGTCAAAAAGGAATAAAAAAAAAACGCATATTAGGGGTCTCAAATATTTAGGCGTGAAGAATTTTTTTTTTAATTTAAAACTGACGTATCACTTTTAAGGAATGAAAAAAATTCAAAACAGTTTGTCAACTGTTTGTATAATATTTCTTTTATCTCCCTTTGTTTTCCAAGTCTCAACGAGCAGGCTTGGCATTTTTGACCTGAAAATACAAAATTTTGATGGATTTTATTTTCAGTTTTTCCTTTCTTCGGAATTATTTATTAACCCTTAATGTGCCCTCTCTTTGTTTCCTCTTAATTTTTGACAATGGTTCTACATATATATTAAAGATTGTAATTAAAGAACACCCTGCAAATTATTTTTTTTGTTATATTTACTAAAATTTTAAATAATTTCATAATTTTCTGAGTAGTAATTCTAAATATGTTGTGGTTATTAGCATCTGAAATTTGGTATAAACAACATAAGTAAGGGTATACAAGTTAAACAGTGCCGTTACATTACTTTTTTATTTTATCATTGGCCTTAAACAGCTGACCTAATTTTGAGTTAGACTTCCGATGCTCAACTCAATAACTTTGAACTCAACCCAGAAGAGAAGGAAACTCCTGGATCTAGCATTGGGAGAATTTTTTCTTTCGTGGAATACTGTTTGAACGAACTATACCATGCTTGAGTTACATGCAGAGTAAAACCATGAAATGCTCCAACGGTTAGCCTGATGGTAAGGAGGCCCTTGACCAATGATCCGTCTACCACTGAGGATATTTCACGGCATCACTGTGGTCGGTGTGAGCCGAGAGAGGAATTAGAACCAGATCTGAGATTCGAACCCGTTGTTGCGACTTCAAACAAGTACTATTAGGACATAAAAATTAAAAGAAAAACAGCATTTTTCTTCTTTAACGAAATTGTTTGATGGTTTAGTCAGCACAACAGCACTGTTGTGAGTATGTAACTGTTAGGATACATGACTGTTAGGTAAGGAGTTGCCTATATTTCGCAGCGTCTTCTATGCTATTAATGAGAATGGAGCAAAAGCTACAGTTGTGTAAATAAGAAAAGTTTCAGAGAAAGTTTCAATTTTTAATATTTAATAAGTTCATCCAGAGCTGCAACGTCTATCCAAAATAAAGAATTATTCATTGGTTTTAATAATTTTTTCAGTGACACAATATCTCCAAATTGGTGATTTTTTAAGCAGTTTTTTAAACTGTTTGTCCATTTTTAATCACAGATAAATGGCAAGATGATAGATTGAGGAAGATTCTTTACGGAAAATGGTATCGATAATTTAAAGTCATAGCTTTGCTACGAGAAAGTCTCTTAAATTGCGCTTTTCCCCTGCACTTTAAAAATTAGTAAAATTTTTTTAATCCAGTTTTCATTTAGCTCAAGTTATTATATATTATTCATTTATGCTTGCATTATTTATGCTTTGTAATATCCAGATATAATAATTTGAATAACAAGATTGACATTAGTTCGAAATTAATATAACGATAGGCAACATTGTAAACTAATCAAGTTCCCAATTCCAACGCTGTCTGATTAATATTTTAATTACTTTGAAATGTTCATATCATGGATAATATGTTATTCGTTTCGTTTATGTTATTCTGATATTAATATTGTTTCATGAATTTACTCAAAATACAATTTTTCATTTTAAATATATATTAAGATTCAAATGCTCGTTAACTAAAAGCTTCGAGGGATACTTTTAGGCATGTAATTATAAATATCTTATAATTGGGTTATACACAAACGACCTACTTGAATATTAATATTGGATTTGAATTAAACCAGTGAAACGACCTTTGAAAGTAATTACAAATATGTCGTTTACTCGCTTGATGTTTACCTTATGATGACATTAACAACAGTGTTAGATCCTTTAATATTTGACTCTTTAATCGATATAGGCTATTGACGGCATAGCAAGTGAATAGTTTTAGTGTACAGAGTAAATCAGATTCAGTTAAGCAACTCTTAACCGGGATATTGAATGCTATCTTTGTTTGGCTTCTCATCCTGAATTGCTTAAATATATTGATTTAGATTTTGCCTTCCTTCAAAAACATGAGTAAATGTTTATAAATTCATCGACGTTTAAATAGTTTCTGTGCTTCTGATTAATGTTTGACTTTCAAGATTGATTTAGTTTGTAGGTTATATTTACTGATTAGTTTTGTAAGTTATTAGCTGGGTGGATTTATTGTAACACACTAGGATACATCTAATTTTGGATATTATTTGTTGACTAAGTTTGAAGATTATCGATCGCGTTTCATGCATTTCACTTTTGAAATATAATTAGAAATTTCAAGTTATTTTGTTGATTAATTATGAGAACGCTTAAAATCGATTAAATGAATCTGAGAGTTTCAGAAAAGGGTTTTATCTATTTTCTTTGCAATTTTTTTAATCTTAGTACATTTTGGGCTGCTTTATTTATGAATTGATGTGCTGTATATTTTTAAGGGCTCAGTTTAGTTCACTTTCATGTTAAAATTATAGTTGACTTCTCAAAGAATTAAAGTAATTTTTTCATTCAAGTTAATTTTAAGTCTTCCTTCCAAGCTCGAATTTTATATTATTATGAATCAAATAAACCGGATTATTCTCATGAAGATTTTGTCAAACCTTCGCCAATAGCCCATTGTGCTGCTCGAAAGCGACTTAACATTATTTTTCGAAGCTTTGTCGCCAAGGGAAAAAAAAACACAGTTTAAGTGCCTTACACTTGAAGTAAAGTGATAATTTTAAACTATAGCTATATCATCTTGCAGTAAATAATTATCTGGGCCTTAGAACGGACAAATAACTTAATAATTATAAAATTTATTATTTTTTAAAAAAAAAATCGCCAATTTGGCAACATATTTCCACCCAAGTGAAAATTATTAAAATCACTCTTATTCTCAGTTTTTGCAAATTTGTTTGAGTTCAACTAATGCTGCATTCGACTACGACTTTAAATATTGAAAAATACAGCCAACGAACGCTTTTCATTTCCACATAACTGTGGTTTTCACCATATGGACGTTTAACACCATTTTCAGAATTAGCATAGAAAGCGCTTGTTAAATATAGGCTAATCTTGTCCTAACAGTCGTGAGTAACTGTGGCAAACTCTCAACAGTTATGAAAATAGCTTATTATTTGTAAAAAAGCGTCATTCCATATGACGACGGACTCTTCGAAAAACAGCTTAAGGTACTACTGTTAAACTTGAAACCAGGTTTAAGTCTGATTATCCTAGTTAAATATAGGCTAATCTTGGCCTAACAGTCGTGAGTAACTGTGGCAAGCTCACAACAGGTATGAAAATAGCTTATTATTTGTAAAAAAGCGTCATTCCATATGACGACGGACCCTTCGAAAAACAGCCTTAACCCTTTCGCGCCGACTGTGACAAATACGTGCCAGCATGAAACCGTATCAACCAGGGAAGAAAGATAAAACTGGTAATCAAAGTAATTCCTTAGCAGTTTATTTGTGGGAGGAGTTATAATTGCTTGATTTATTTAATTCACCATTAATTTTTTCAAAATAAAGCTATATAGTTATACTTTGAATTAACATTGATTATATGTATGATTAAACTAACAATAATTAAAGTAAAAGCAAAGTAAGTCTGTCAAATTAGAAACGACTGCTTTTAAAATACCGTTTTTAATTTAATTACGTCCTGATCATGATTTTGTACGAATGCTTTTCTGAATCACCCGTCCCCAAGGGGTTAAGGTACTACTGTTAAACTTGAAACCAGGTTTAAGTCTGATTATCCTAATCTTTTAGAAAACCTGTTTAACTAATAAAAATTTGATTTTTAAAGTGTCCTTTACTTCTGTCAGTTTTTGAAATTTAAAAAACCTCGCAATGATTTTGCAACTTATTTTCTCTACTATAGAAAAAAAAATGCGGAAAAGTAACTAGGTAAATGTAAACCCCCTCAATGTAAAACGCAATTTATTTGGCGGCTTTGAAAATGCTGAATTTTCGTAATCACATCAAAATTCGGTAAAAAAATTAGCCCTTTTTCCCGTAATATTTAAAAGGGAAAAAAATATTTGTTTATGCTAAGTATATAGAAATAATTATGTTACTAAGTATTATATGTATATAGAAAAAAATCGCTTAAAATTCTTGAAGAAGACATAATTTATAACTTTGATATCTGCAATATTGCATGTACAATGTTGCAAATACATTAATTACTATTAAAAATTACTATTAAAAATACTATTAAAAATTTGATTTTTAAAATGTCCTTTACTACCGTCATTTTTTGAAGTTTAAAAAACTTCGCAATGATTTTGTAACTTATTTTCTCTAGTATTGGAAAGCTTAAGAAAAACTACTTAATTAAATTAACGGAAAAGTACCTAGACCTGATCCCCCCCCCCTCAATGTAAAACGCAATTTCTTTGGTGACTTTAAAAATGCTGAATTTTCATATTCACAACAAAATTCGGTTAAAAAACTAACCCTTTATCCCGCAATATTTAGAAGGGAAAAAAATATTTGTTTATGTTAGTAAGTATAGAGAAATAATTATGTTATTAAGTATTATATGTATATAGAAAAAAATCACTTAAAATTCTTGAGGAAGACATAATTTATAACTTTGATATCTGCAATATTGCATGTACAGTGCTGAAATACATTGATACCATTACGAAATGTAAATAAATAGAATTATACCAATAATAAACAAAATCATTAAAATTCAAATTAAAGAAAAACTTTAAATGTGCAATATAAAATATGTGAAAATTTTAAACGTGTATTTACAGAGTTCAGTACTACATTTTAATCAATTAGGGAATAAATATCAAATCAGTTTTTATTTTTAAACTAAAGCAGTATCACTTTAAAATTTCCCCACGTCATCTATATATTTCGTCGTATATTTTTATAGTGTGTTTAATAAGGATTTATAGTAGAATCTTTATTCAAGAAATCTTCAGAAACTAGCTCATCGTTGCTGTCGGCTGGAATATTTGTTTCACTTTATTTCTCCTCTGTCTATATTAGGTACATGTTCCATGACGGGATATTTGTATTAAGAGCTGGATTAAAACCTTCAAAGAGAACGGAAAATACACATTTGGAATTTGTAAAACATTTGGAAAAGTAAACAATAACAAACATGTAATATTTCAGCTATACACAAAAAATAATAATAAATGTATTACTTACGTATTAACCAACAGATTTTTGTCATAATTATGAAGCAGTCATTTGTAGTATCAAAATGGCCGAGCTAACCTAACTAACGAATCAATTCTTTATCGTATCAGATAAATATAATAAATATATAATAAATTGGTGTTGTCACGGAGACTGCAGTGGACTGATCGTTAAGACACGGTTCCCAGCAGATCACCGAAGTCAAGCATCGCTGGCTGCGGTCAGTGTGCGGGTGGGTAACCACTTGGATCAGTCTGCGTAGGGACCGAGGGTGTGCGGTATAGGTCCTCGTTAAACTGTGCTACCGTAAAGTGCTCGACTTCACGCGCAGGTCGTCGGGCTACCAAAGCGGGGGTACCATCTCCTCCGCAGAGGATCAAAATTGTGATGGCATGTCTTCGGATCATCCTCCGGGATGTTTCCCAGACTGTCGCCAATAGCCCATTGTGCAGCTCTAGTGCGACGTAAATTAACAACAACGACAACGTTGACGTATGCCTGTTTAGGCAGAAGGGGTGCGATTGTTCTTGTTTTCTAGTGGCGCCATCTATGGCCAAGAATTCGACTTCTGCCTCACCATACGTCCCACCCGTTTATAGGGAGGACCCATTCATACATCCATTCATTCATCCACAGATCGTAATTTTGACCTGAATCAGAGAACGATCGATCTCCAATCCAGTACCCCCAGAGGTCGTAATTTGTCAAGGGAACATGGAAGACTTTTGCGACTAGACAGATTTAACGTGCATCAGTCACTTTACTATACTGGGAGTCTTCAGCCGGCGGGGTTCGAACCCACTAACTCTCAGACATCGGCCCAGCGACCTACCGACCAAACTATCCCGGTCTATGGATATTGGTAATTTAATTTATAAAATTAAATTCACTTTACTTTTTATGTGCTGAAAAATACACAGTGCAGTAGTGTTGGTAGTATTTAAACAATTTTAATACATATGATTGCTTAATCAGCTTAGATAATTTTAAACTTTTTATTGAATAACTATATCTTGATACAGACTTTACATAGAATAAAATCTTTGAAATATTTCTATAAAGTGAAACACTGTTGTCACGGACACTTTGATAGATGCCTTAATAACCAGAGGTGTTCGTATAAAGACAAAGGTCTTATTGAATTCCGAAGCATAATAATTCGCAGTTTGAGGAATTTATGATTGGAATCCTAATTCATTTTTGCAGCTAGATAGACAGAGAAGTCCAAACTGAATTCAGATTTATGTATTGAATCTCTATTTATTCAACTAAAAGTTGTCGAAATATCTATGTTGAAGTCAATGCTACAGTGAGTCTGAAGCTTTTGAGCAGTTCAAATTCTGTATGTATTCAAGCATTTTATTATATTATGCTGCTGGTTGTAAACAGGGTTTTATGTTGAAATTTAGGCCTTTGAATCTTTCTAAATACTTCATTAATGAAGCAAAATTTTCATTAAAGCATAGAATAGTTTTATGCATTTGTTTGAAAATCAAATTAAATAAATTCTATCTGTGAGAAAATCAAATCTTGTTAGTTAACTCTTGATTGGCTTATAACAATAAAAATCAATCAAGCTGGCTTTTTTTTGTTGTTATTCATGTCTAGCGCTATAATTAAATTGAAGCTATTGAAAAACCCAGTAATATCTTAATACAACCAAGTAGTATCTTAATTGTATTTTATTGAAATTTTGAGTTTTTATAGGCAATAATATTTTTTACGTGACGAGTATACACGTCATGCGCACTGCAATAGAGACATGGTCCGACGTGTATGCACGTCAAATGCACTTAACTGGTTAATGTTTCGAAATCTAGATGTTCAAAAAACTCTTTCGGGCAATCAAAAATGTTCTTCTAGAAAATTAGAAAGTGCATATTCCCATTATGTTGTCCCATACCATTACACGTCTAATTAAGTGTTGTCGTCTTCAGTGGTTTCAGCTGAACATTTTCTGAAATTAAAATTTGTAGCAAAATTTATTTTTCATTACTTCGATCAACAAGTATGTTTTAAAACTATTTTGACATCTATGTAATTTAAATTCTTAGCATGTGTGTCTAAAAGCCTCTATTGCACTCAGTGCAGGACTTCAAATATTGTTAAGGAGGCTCGGACATTCACAGCTCTAATGTTGTTTATTCAATAATGGAAGATTTCTTCGTAAAACTAACTTAAAAAATGGAGAATGATTTACATTTCTGGAAAAGCTAGCAATACATCGCATATAGATAGCTTACATTTTAAAAATAAACTTCAAAGCCAAATCAAAAACAAAATTTATACAATGAAGTGAGAGATTCCAGAACTTGAAGGAGCAAGGGAAAAAATTGAATTGCTATAAAATTTGAAAACATAGATATTTTTGAAGCCAGGATTCCTACGAAATGGACTTTGATGAAAGAAAATATGTCCAGGAGTCTACCAATAACTCATAGCGGCATAGAGTTTCAGTTTATTTCTTTTTGTAGCTAGCGTATAACAAGCAACTGTCCAACTTGAAACTATCTGCCGATATTCTCCGTCAAATATTTATTTTTTATACATATTTGAAACATATATATTGTGCTTCATAGAATCTTTTAGGGGCTATCTTTTCTTAAAGTGACACATTTCCTAAGATATGACGTGTTGTGATGTAACAATAGATGCAACTGAAAGTGGTCGGATATAAAATTAAATGACAACTGGAAAAGCCAGATGTTTCAGGAAAAAAATGGCGCTTTTGAGGATTTCTTTTCACTTTCTATAGCGTCATCTTTGTATGAGAAGAAGCGGAATGAAGCCTCCCCTGATGTATTATAAATTTCTCTGAAAAAGCCGTTAGACAGCGGATAAAAGAAAATTGAAGAAGAGCGTCTAAAGCTGTGCCAAAACTTGTGTGTTGGCTGATAAAAATCAATTAACTGGTGAACATCAAAGAATGAAGTCCTCACTTAAAAAAATGGAATTGTTATAGTTCGGCTGAATGTTTTTTCTATAATTATACTTTGGAAACTTTAAGAGCATCAAAAATATCGACGAGAGTTTAAAGGAATGAAAATACTCTCAACAATATTCTAAACCAATTTAAAAACTTGTAGGAGGGCTAGAACTTTTTTTTATTTTTTTATCTAGCTATTAAGGTTGCTGTCCTTTATTATTGAAGTATAGGGGAATTGTTTATCCTTATTTTGTTAAGGAATGTATTAAAATAAGATTACAAATTTTGAACACCTTAAACTATAACCGTTGAATGACTTGTTAGTTATTCAAGAAGAGTTATGTGTTAATTTAACGAAAGTTTCAAGTTGACAATTGCTGAAGAATTATTTGCTCAAACAACTGTATTTTTTTCTTGTTTTTTTTTTTGGTTTTCAAATTCCTTTATTGTGTGTACTGGGTATATAATGTTCTGTCCTCTTAAAAATACGTATAGTGTTTAGAGCCCCATAAAATGTGATGCAGAAAGGTAAAACTACATCGCATGTTAACATTTTTTATTTTTTTTATCTAGCTATTAAGGTTGCTGTCCTTTAATATTGAAGTATAGGGGAATTGTTTATCCTTCTTTTGTTAAGGAATATATTAAAATAAGATTACAAACTTTGAACACCTTAAACTATAGCCGTTGAATAACTTGTTAGTTATTCAAGAAGAGTTATGTGTTAATTTAGAGAAAGTTTCAAGTTGACAATTGTAGTAGAATTATTTGCTCAAAAAACCATATTTTCTTTTCTTTCCCTTTTTTTTTAAAAAATCTCTCTTCATTGTGTGTACGGGGCATATATTGTTCTGTGCTCTTAAGAATACGTATGGTGTTTAGAGCCCCGTAACATGTAATGCAGAACGGAAAAAAATAGCTTGCTTGCTCAGCAGAGTGCGCTGTTTTAATTTCTAAAAACAAGTACTAAACTTAGGGGAAAGATTGGTGCTTCTAACACAACATGCACTTAATATAATATTAGAAAAGAGATCATATTGATGAACATAAATGCTTATTCATATTAATAAAATAAGTTATTTTTCAACTTCAAGAATAAATGTCCTCATTTATAAACACATTATTCTTAAAGAATCAAATTAATGGTTTTTTCGTACCAAATGATAATTTCCATTTTAAAGAAATTTAATAATCTAGTGATAATGTAACGCAATTTTTCCTACATATCGCTGAATTTTTCATTTGGTTCTTTACATTATGTGTTATTTATGTTAATCTGTTCAAGTAATGTGAATTCATGTTAGAGCTGAACATGCTAATATTAGTTTAAATTATAAAATGAAGAAATTATGTTTGATCAATTGTTTATTAAGTTTAAAGAACAATTTAACCGTATATCTTTATAATTTTTTTAGGGACTTAATTATCTCTTAACTTTTTGTGATTTTAATTCCGTTTAATATTTTGTGACGTTACCGATAGATGGCGCCGCACGAGATTATTAACTTAGAAAAAGAACAACGTATATTTCATAAAAATTGCTGTATTTCATATTTTTAAACTTTATATTTTTCAGTTTTGAAATATTATTTGAGCTACTCTGATTCAACATCTGCAAAATAAATTGGAAATTCGATAAAAAAAAAAGGAAGAAATAGTTGTGGAAATAGAATCCCAATTAATTCTAAGCTTAACAACAAGTCATTTACTTTTAAAAGAAGAGCAATTAACTATCGTTGTAACAGTCCCCATTTTAAAACATTTAGGAGAATCATCTGTTTCAAATATTTCGGAAAAAAAAGCAACTCGTTTCAAAAAATAAATCTGGCATTCAGAAATTTCGAATTCTAAAGAAAGAAAAATTCTCCTTTACCGTAGCTGAAAAGAATCAAAAAGTTACGACAATGATTGATTAAAATTAAAGCTAAAGAATATGCAAATACAGTAAATTATAATTATCACAGAATGGTTTTGAAATACGATATTGACACTAACGCTAACTAATTACTCCTTTAGAGAAAAGATTTGGAAATTTTGAAAGCTAAAGGAATTGAAGGGATGAATATTTTCACTTGTCAAAAGCGCATTAGCAAAAGGAAATCTAAACTGTCACATTTTAAGATAAATATGAAAATAAACTAAAATTGGTCCCATTTTGGAGAAGAAACCATTTCACATTTAATTTTGAAATTCCATAAGCAATTAATACTCCGTATTTGTGATTTAAATTATATACTCTTGACGCGGCGTATTCTTTCTCCGCGTATCCACATCATTAACAGAAGAGATAAATTTTAATTTCCGCTAAAAATGATGAAATAAAGGAATTGCCAATTACTTCACTACCTTTCATCATAATTCATGAAGTAAAGTATCTTTAAGTTTCCTCGCAAGCTTATTAAAGCACTTTCTCATCCGCATCAAGGCCATAAATCACAAAACTATTGGCTTTAGCCATAAAAGTTTAAGTACTAAGTGTTACCTTACTTCACTATTCGAAACTTTTGTTAAAATTGTGCAACAAATGCTTTCAATTATTTGCAAATAGAAACGATTAATTTCGCGATAGTGTTTAGTTAGCTTATTTGGCTTCTTTGATATTATTTATTTAACACTTTGATAGGCAGTGCTATTTTTGGAGCATCTTTATTTAGTACTATATAATTAGTAAAATTTTAAATTATTATCAACATTATAAATTTTATAGTTAAAACTGATATTTTATTTAGTCTATTTTGAATTTGTTTTGTTATGTCTTTTATAATACATGATATATGATGTTGGTGAGGATTAGGTTGAGACCTATAATTTTGACTTCATTCAAGATTAAATTTGATCTAATTTTTATTAATAAATTTATTTTTTTACCATCCTTCTCCTTTTGATGAAACATCTTTCTTTTGATGAAACATCTTTCTTTTGATGAAACATCTTTCTTTTGATGAAACATCTTTCTTTTGATGAAACATCTTTCTTTTGATGAAACATCTTTCTTTTGATGAAACATCTTTCTTTTGATGAAACATCTTTCTTTTGATGAAACATCTTTCTTTTGATGAAACATCTTTCTTTTGATGAAACATCTTTCTTTTGATGAAACATCTTTCTTTTGATGAAACATCTTTCTTTTGATGAAACATCTTTCTTTTGATGAAACATCTTTCTTTTGATGCAACATCCTTCTCCTTTTGATGCAACATCCTTCTCCTTTTGATGCAACATGCTTCTCCTTTTGATGCAACATCCTTTTCCTTTTGATGTAACATATTTCTTTTGATGCAACATATTTCTTTTGATGCAACATATTTCTTTTGATGCAAGACCCTACTTCTTTTGATGCAAGATCCTTCTTCTTTTGATGCAAGATCCTTCTTCTTTTGATGCAAAATCCTTCTCCTTTTGATGCAACATCCTTCTATCCTTCTCCTTTTGATGCAAAACCTTTCTGCTTTATTCAACATCCTCCATTTTGTTGTTGCATGCTCCGTTTCTTTTTTTCAATATGAGTCGTACAGTATCAGATTTTATTAAAGTAACTTGCTTTTGCTGACTTCTCTCTACTTTACAAATAAATTTTAACTTTATTAAATGAAAATTGGAATCGATTTACTCTTCTTTAAATTACCACCAGCTTAATCTCTACATAAAAAACAACGACATAAAAATCATATACTAATACTAAAAAAGAGTTAGCTTAATGTCAAAGTTTGAAGATTACAAGTAATCACAAAAAAATTTTTCCATTGATTCATTAATATAAGGGGTGATCAAAATAAAAAAAAGAAAGTTTGTGCTTATGAACTTCTTGAGCTGTTTCTTATGAAAAGAAATATATCATGCCATAGTTATAGGCAATAGATGATACTGTTATGCAAGTTGTAAATTGCATATTTTCGCTATACAATAAATGTATTATAACATTTTCCTCTAGGTACTAAACAGCAGCATAAGTTTCGAATAAAATTTATCGAAATTAATAGTTGAATATAAATATTTTTCCTTCAAAGACACTGCAATAACGATTGTCGTTTTTAATAATTATTTACATTTAATTGTTTGCAGACGTCTCAATTTAGATGTATGAAGAACAAGGATAAATAACGGTTTATGTCCATTTATTTACAAAAAAATGACGATTGGACCGTCTTCGTTTGCTCTTTGCAGAACAGTATATATTACTTAGTGAACGATATATTTTATATTTATTTAATAAACAGTAAAAACTGTTCAATAACTTTATAGTCGTCTTGTTGGAGTACAATTAAACTATTTACATGAGTATTTTATTACATTAACCTATTCTCTACTCTATGCGCTCCTGTTTTAATGCTAATTTATAGTAAAAAGTCTATGACTTTTCTGTTTTATGTAGAACATCAAATATTAGTAAAATAATATTAAATTATGTCAAATAATTATTTTATGCTTTGAATATGAGATAAAAAAAACATTCCAAAGTTATTATGAATTTTACATTAAAATTCTTCCACTATATGCTAATTAGTTTGATTTATATGAAGTATACCAAACTTTTGTCGGCCAAGAAAAATGACTCTTATCGGGGAATGTGGGTATCTCATAATGATTTCACTTTCTCAAAAGATGTGATGAGAATTTCGTCAAGGAAACTATTTAAAATGTTTTGTTACAAGTTTTTTTCCTTTCTATTTTGAGTTTTTTTTCCCCTCTAATCTTCCTTTTACTTTCCCTAAAGATTTGAGTTATGAAAAGTTATTAATCATCGACACTGAAAAGAAAAGGTTGCTTTGTGTTTCGCAAGGTAAAGGATTCTTCTTTTTAAAATGCTTTCATTTTAAGAGGGGAAAAAAACTACAAGGGGAAGAAAAACTAGTTTGTGTTTTCCTTTTTATGAAAGATTTAATATATCTTTCAGTGAAGGAGTTATAAAAGTATAAAAGAAAGGAGAAAATGCCAAGTTTTTTTTTTTTCTAAAATGTTTGTTATTGTATTTGACGTTAAATAATTTTGATCCCTTGGGTGAAACCGTTATTTTCTACGGCTATGGATAGTGCCCTGTCTAATGAAACTTGTTTCATTGAAGTTTCGAGAATTAATGGAGTTTGGTAAAGGAGAAAAAAAAAATACTTATTTTGAGTAATATGTATCTTTTAATCTTTTATCTTATTATTCTTAAGCGATGTTATGTGAAATCGTTTTGAAATGAAACTGTTAATTTGGAATAAAAGCTTTACCAGCTCCAAAATATTCAATTAATTGTTATTTAGAATGTTATAATAACCGTTTAATTAATCTTCTTTGAGTAGCTTAAATATGTTTCGTCTTTTGATCATAATTCCCTAAAGAAAATTAAAGCAATTTCTTCCGAAGAATGACTATTTTTTAAGAAAAGAATAATATTTATCGAGCCAAGATAAAATATTTTAAAGTTAGATTTTTTTCTTACTATAAAATTTATGCACACATTATTTTTTCTTAATGTTTTTTATGCATTATTTTTATTAAATATGTCCACAGTTATTACAATGTAATTATTAGTATGAAGAAAAACAATTCATATGTGTTAAATCAGAATTTAAGCGAAAGCAAAATGTTTAGAATATTTTTTTTTAATAAGACATTTTATCATATTAAAGTATTTTAGAGTACAATATTTGTTTTAAATAGTTAAATTACTATTTTTTTTCGTTTTTGTACTATCTTAATGTATACAGATATGTAGTATTGTAAATAATTTCCGAAACAGCTTGTTGTCGGGGGGGGCGTTGTTTTGGGGGTAAAAGTTCCACAATTTCGTTTGTCAATTGCTCCACAATCTCGCTCCAATATTTATTTCGTGACCAACTGCATGATTGTGGCAATGGAATCAGCACTGTGCACTGACCCATTTACTTCCCAGACAAGCTGGTACCCATCAATCTAAAGCTGGATGGGCATCAATCCAAAACTGGGGATCGAACCCCAGTTCCTCACAATGGCAATTAACCATTTAGCCATTTTGGTTGTATTGTAATAAAATATATTATAAAATTCTGGGCAAACCAAGAGCTTTTTAAACATAAGTTTGTAAAAAAATGTGTTTTTTTTAGTTTCTTTAAGCTATTTTGAATTGTTCTAAACATATAATGCTATATTCCATGTGAAGATGTTTATTTTACATTTTCACCCCTAAAATGTGAGAATCGCTTAATACACCTTTTTTCTTGAAAAGAAAAGAAGACTTGATTCCGGGCTATTCTATAAGATAGTTATTATATTTGAATAAAAAATACGGCAATAATTTAAAAAAAAAAATCTATACGCTTTTTAAATTTCCTTGACTGAATTGAACTGATTACGAACATCACCTACTTTGAAAACTTATCAAACATATTCCTTAAGAAAAATAAAATATCAAGTACTTTCTCTCTCGGTATGGCAACCACGTCAAAAGTTACTATCGCTTCTGATAAATTGCCGATTTGAGGAAGATGCTCCCCATGAAAAGTTCAATAATCCAATAGAAGTATCATTTCTCAAATTTCGGCTGAGAATAAAAATAATTTTTGATTTTAGAATACTGCGTTTTTTTTTTTCTCTTGATGTGAAAACCCATTTTCCTTCCTGAAAATGCTTCTGCTGAATCCTCACTTACGCGGCTTAAGCCGTCTGAATAAATGGCCACAAAAGCCTGTCAAATCCTCACTTGTCTCAATAGTAATCAGTCATTTTTAGTTGACGGTTGAAAATTCTCGTTTCGCTAATTGCTGTAAGTTGATTTCCCGAGCCCATTAGTAAGCATTTTAGAGGTACCGTATTTATCAGTTTTTTCACTACTTTCTCCCATCCAATTATAACTCATCAAGTGATTGTAATGTGGAATATAGAACTGTGGCTTTAAAGGCTTTTTATAAGCATGTTTTAAAAACCGTCATATCGAGGAGACATATTTCGATCGATATTGACGTTGCTTTTAGTAGTAAAACAACAGGCTCTTTTCTATGCTCATTTTCATAATTGGTGTTAAGAAATTGCTTATTGATCGTGTTTTAGGCTATACAATTTTTATTTGCTGTTAGCATTGGAAGCTACTCACAATTCTGTATTTCATTTTTTTAAAATAAACTTCTGCATCTTGATAATTAATCGAAATCGGAGGGGAATAAATATTTAAACGAAACATCTGTCGGGTGATTATTAAATAATTGACTAAAAATTACCGTTGATTTTGTTCAAAAGTGCTTTATGTTTTAAAGTAGTCAATGCCATGATGCCCATGTGCTGGACTTATAACGTAGCAAGACACGAAATATTTATTTTCCCTAACAATTATTCATATCTGTGAGTTTATCACGAATAAAGTTTGTCGCCAAGGGCTATATATATATTTATGTATATATATATATGAATGAATAATTTTTTCGAAATAATTAGTATTTGTTAAACGGTATTAAAAATATTTATTTTTAAAAACATATAAAACAAACAAAAATTAAAATTCTTTTGCTTATTACAAGTATCCAACGAACTAAATTATAAGTCCGTTATTTAAAAATTAAACTGTTTTACAGTCAATTAAAATAAACAGGGTACATAATGACTCCGCTTAAAGCATAGTAAGTAAATTGTATTGTTCATTTTAACGCATTATTTATGCTCAGATTTCCTTGCTTTAAGTAATTATTTTTCGAGTAGTTAGCCTTCAATAGTATATAATTATGTTCGTTATTTTTCTTTGTTCCTTTTCTTAGAACGTTCGACATTTCTTGAATCATTCAGGTCTTCGATGCTTATAACTATAAACAAAAGAAACTTGGTGAAGCGTTTTCTCTCTCTTTCTTAGAAGAAAAAACAGTTTTTTCTTCTACTTCTCTTCTTTAACAATCTAGACCTGTTTATCGACCATGAATGCAAGCTGCAAAATGACGAAAAAAATTCCAGCAATAAGAGAGCAGGTTGAAAACCTTCTGTGTTTAACAACTCAGACTGGTACACTTTTAGCAACTCACGTAAAGAAAGCTCTTTAATTATGTATCCTATGGCAACAAGATCAAAATATTCTGTTATTATGATGTTACTTAACGAGGTTGAAATTGCGTAAAATCTTAGAAACGATCCTTTTGTTTTGGAAAAGCGTCTCTAGGATTTCTTTAAATCGCTCTGCTTTCCATGAAGAATCGTATTGTGTTATTGTGAGCAAAGTGTTCGCTTGGGTGATTAAAATTTTTAAGATGTGGATTATGCAAGCTAATTAGCGATATCTTTTACCTCGTTTGGGAAGGATTGTAAAAAGCATCAAAATTCTTTGGCCGCTAAAAAGCGTTAGCAATTAAATAAAAAAAGATAATTAAATAAAAAAAAAATAATGAAATAAAAATGCAAAATAATACTTTATAAGAAACGTATTTGCTCATTATTCGTCATAACTGGATTGCTTTGGACAATAAAATGCTTTTTTTCCAAAAATGACACCATAACTGTTCCTTAATATTTTTCGGGAAGCGTTTATTACAAGTTCACGGCTTTGCCACCAGATGGAAGCACAATACAGAGAAACGTAGAAATCAACGTAATACATAGAAATCGAGATGCTTTTTAAAAAAACCAGCGCCCTTGAACAACATTTCAAAACGCGGCTTATAATATTTTTTTTCTTCCCTTATTCATTTTCATTTTGTTAAAAATTTAGACCTGTTTTGATGATGGCACTTAGCGAGGATGGATGTTCTTAAAATCTCAGAACTGACCCTTTCGTTTAGGAAAAGTGTCTCAATGATTTCTTTAAATCGCTGTGCTTTCTATGACGAATTATAACGTGTTATTGAGATCAAATGATTCCATCGGATGATTAAAATTTTTACCATCTGAATTATTAAAATTAAATAACGATATCTTTTACTTAATTTTAGAAGGATTGTGTGTGTAATTGAGTTGATGGAGAAATAAAATAGGGAACATTACACAGTAGCTTGTTTGTTTAGTATTCCTTATAATTGTAAAAGTTAGGGCAATAAATTGATAAAATGTTTTCTATGGGGGCATACGTAGCTGTTACGCAGTAATTTTTTTTGACTTCCAAACAGTTGAAAAAAAATTTACCCTGGAATGGCAGCGCAATTCGGAGAAATGTCTTATTTCTGACGTGGAAATCATGGAGTACCCATCCTCAAAACAACGCGCTTCTGAACTATTCAGAAATGTGACTTATCAGTGAAATGTGAATTTTTTTTTAAATTTATTTATTTGTTTTCTCCGTCGATGTGATGTCTATCAATTTGACAATACAATTTTTTTGAAAGTTTCAGTAATGTTTAGTCTGTTTGGTTACATGTTTTATATCCTACTATATATGCAGTGTGTGCATACAAAAAAAATTGCCTTTAATGTATTTTTGTTTCTTTCTAGTTTTGATTATTTTTTAAATTTTTATTTCACAGAAATTTTTTTTCTTGTTTCTATATATTTGATGCGCGTAGGTCGATAAATTAGTATAGCAGACTTTTTCCAAAGGCGATGGACTTAATTGTGACATTTTTTAGTATTTTTTGCAGAGAGGTTACCATTTTCCAAAATTTTCATTCAATAACTGTGCAAAACACAAAGAACATTAAATTGCCAAAAAGAAAATTATGGCACTTTTCATTAAAAAAAAAAAAAAGAAAAAAAAGAAAGAAAAAAACGAATTTTGAAATGTGGCTCAACATAGAGGCTGCTCTTGTAAAGTCTGTTTAAAAGGAAAAAAAAAATCATGATCTTGTTTTTCACTAGTATAATAGTTAGAGATCCTAGATTTATTTTGCTTCCCTAGGCCGTTATACTCTGAAAGTATTCTTACTAAGGAGTACACATTGAGTACTATTTGGTATTAATATGCGAGTACCGTATTGAAATCACGTCAGAGTGATCGTGAGCCGCTCGAATCAGAAAAGTTCGTTTTATATATACCATGTGCCGCGATAGGAGAATCCCACTAATATTGTCCTGACGGAGTTAACTATACTTAGACACAATTTTTATAAATAAAGCGTCTTATATATATAACGCCTGCTATTTCGAAGAACGTTTTTGAATTTATAGGGCATACTGTATATAAGTAAGTACTCTGGAGTCATTTACACTCCGTGATTACGGGTCGCGCACGATATTTCCGGGCATCCCTTATAGGAGACTTTTGTCATGCACGATATTTCAGGACATTCCTTTTAGGAGATTTTCGTCAAGCACAATATTTTAGGACATCTCACTTAGGAGACTTTCGTCAAGCACGACTATTTCAGGACATTTCATTTAGGAGATTTTTGTCAAGCATGATTATTTCAGGGCATTCCATTTAGGAGACTTTCGTCAAGCACCATTATTTCAGGACATCTCATTTAGGAGACTTTCGTCAAGCGCGATTATTTCAGGGCATCTCATTTAGGAGACTTTCGTCAAGCACTGTATTTTAGGGCATTCATTTTAGGACGCTTTGGTTCATCCCGTATTGTCGTGAATAAATGTCTTATTTTTAATGAATGTAATTTTACCCTAATGTTAATTATTTATTATTAAATCTCATAGTATAATCTTTAACTTCCATCTTGTGTTAATTGTCATTTTATTATAACCTTTGTACCCAAGTAAAGAAAACATTTATTCAAAATCTAATTTCAAGTATTCCTGAAAAGGGTCCCATAATGTTAATTTATTATGCTAATGAGTAATATTTATACTTTCCTTTTTATATAAAAGAAGTGTTGATAATTAATCCTAATCATTAATCTTCCTAATCATTAAAACATCAAATTTAATTAAACAGAATAATATTTTCCTATCTGAAATGAAACATTTCTATTTCAAAATTTAACAAATTCTCGTAGCGGAGAATTTATTGATTTTAGGTGCAATAAAATATTTTATTTTTACTAAAACTCGAGTTTAAACAGTTAAATACCTGTCATATATTTCGTTTATTGAACTTTCTGAGCAACATTTTCTCAGCAATGAAGCTGTCATCATGTTATATTATTGATCGAAGTCTTTTCTGCATAGAACAGTGAGCAGAAATATTTGGAAAGCAGTTTCATTGAGAATGGCTTTGGAGAAAAATTTATATCGTGGAAAATTAATGAAGATCAGAACTCTTGCTTTTAAGGCAAAAAATGTGAAAGAGTAGAGAATTTGTAATTTTCATTTTAAAACATAGTGCTGTATAATCTGTACTGTTTTTGTTAAGTTTTGATCTTCAGTTGTTTCTATCACTCAGTTATGTTTTATGTAGTTTATTAATAAAACTTAATATCAGATAATCGTTAAACATCAGATTGTTTTGTGTATGTTGCAAAGATAAACTGTAAACTGTGTTTTTATTAGGATTCGAAGTAAAATGCTGTCGCAATGTGTCAAATGTGTCAATAAGACGAAAAAAATACATAATCAAAATGATAAAAAATATGTTTTATAGTAATTTGAGTCTTGAACAGGTTAAAAAAAACACAACACTGAAAATTATATAAATATATATAATAACAGGGCTACATCCCTGTTATCATTGTTGCATTCACCTTTAATAATGCAGTCATAAGCCATAATACGTTCTAAAAAGAATTATTTAAAAGTAGGCTGGTGGTTAGAACAGTTCACATCCCCACTCCACAAGGGAGGGGGTGTGGATAAAACTCCGGATGATTCCGGCAGATCTTTTATGGAGAACGTAATTCAGCAAGAGACATGCGAAAACCATCGGTCTCGCATTAAATACTAACAGAGAATGATGTAATTAGGTTCCAGTCGTACATGCCTTGTAACTCTACGCATTATGGAAACTCATTTAATGCTTCCTAAAATGGAAGTGAAAGAGGGACAAGATTCTAAAAATAACTCCTCCTTTGATATATAAATCTAATTATAATTCAATGGTATGTTTTCAGCCTTGAAGTCCCAAAATAGTATTTCTACACCTATTCTTTACCAAAGACATTTTATGAAAACGAAAGAGTTTTAATGGTTTAATTAATACAAACGTATTTATAATTTTTGTATTATATATATATATATATATAACTTTTACAGAAAGTCAGCAATGTAACAACGTATGCTGCAGATTAATGGTTTATATTTATGCGAACAAGAAATTAATGGAAATCTGTCGAACTGTTAGCCAGCAAGCTATCATGTAAAACATCTCAACCAGTTCGATTGCCTGATTAAACTTGGAACTGTTTCAATAAATTTTTTTTAAATTTCTGATTACTCCAACAATCCAATTGTTTTTGACGATTTCATTTAAGATGGGTTTTTTTTCTTCATTTTCTGAAATATTAATTTGCGACGCGAAATGAGCATAGTTCACAAATTAATATTTGAAGTAAAGCAGATTAAATATTTTTATTTTGTTTTTATCAAAATAAGTACAAATGTAATCGTTATTATGTTCATAATTCTCATTAAAACACACAGTTTAGGTTTGAAATTAAAATTTGAAATATGATTTTTAAAGTAGTTCTTTGATTATGAATTGCAATCATCTTTGTATAATATAACGTGACATGTAATAAGCGGATGACAGAGTGTGGCACTCAGCGAAAGTGAGAGCGTCAAAATTATTGTAAAAAAAGTTTGACATTATTTAGGAATATCCCTGAAGACTGACTTACTTTTTTGACAAGAATTCTAAATAAAGTCGGTTATTACGGAACACCTGTTAAACAATATTAATGTTACCATTAACACTGCAAGCTCAATGCGTGTATTGAGGTGTTAAATGAAGCTCATACGGACACATCGGAGTAATTAAACTACATCCAATATTGTGTCAGGTAATTTTGTAATAAAGAATGTCTTGACATGGTGTTGATTTGTTGAGTAGCTATTAAAGTATGTCATTTATATAAACGTCAAATAAATTTCAATAAAAAAACGTATTCTCCTCTCTTCAAATAATCTGATCAATTTTTCGTGTGCTATTTTTATTCTGCTCGTGAAATGAACACATAATTTAACTGTTTTCTGATAGTGATGAGTAAACATCTCTCATCACGTTATATTGAAACAAAAGGTATTGCATATTTTTTTTTTTTTTGAATTGAGAGTTATGTTTGTAAATAGTAGTTGCTCAACTACTATTTACAAACTACTATTAAATATGTGAAAAGCAAGTATAGCAACTGTCAAAAGAATTGACAGATACTAATTATTTTTAATACAGCAAGGAGGTTGGAGTTATGGCAGAAGTGAAGTATCAACATGCATCGGCACAACGGTCTGTCACGCGACAATTATTCATTTAGTTTATGTTCTTTCGCGTCTCCAAGTTTCCTAAAACCTAAACTTATTTTTTGTCTTGTTAATGTCTAATTGTATTGTTACTAACATATTGTGTCGTAAATTATTTATCCACCAGAAAACAATCTATTACGAATTGCTATGTTTTCTTTTAACATGCATGATTTAGAAATTAGGTGATAGATGATAAAAACTTTTTATTTATCACCCCTTACCAAGAAAATATTGGACATAGCATAATTTCTAGCCTTTCAATATCAGTTAACTATTAAATTTATTTTTAGTTCCCTTCAGTATTTTCCCAATATATTCTCTAAATATTTTTCTCAAAAAAACACTTTTAAGGAAAATCATTATTCTTAAATTTCAAAGGTTAATAATTTCTAGCTTTTAAATATCAGTTAACTATTAAATTTATTTTTGATTCTCTTCAGTATTTTCCCAATGTATTCACTAAATATTTTTCTCAAAAAACACTTCTAAGGAAAATCGTTATTCTTAAATTTCAAAGGTTAAGTAAATATGAATTGATGATGTACAGGTATTGTTAAAGTTTTTTATATTACATCATTTATGGGTAGCAAGTGTTTCTGTGCCATTAAGGCAGAGGGGATGCGCTTCTTCACTTTCAATGACGCCAAGTATAGTAAAGAATTCGCCTTCCACCACACACATACGTCACAACCCATTTATAGGACGGACCAATTCATACATCCATCCATTCATTCACTTATCGTTATTTTGACCCGAACAAGAGAAGGATCAATCTCCAATTCATTGCCCCAAGAAGTATGATTTGTTACGAGAACATGGAGCACTTTGTGATCCGAGAGATTTAATGTGCACCAGTTACCATTTACTACTCGGGAAGTGTTCACGAGATCGTGGGACATGATCCCAATGCCCCAACAACCAGACTATTCCTACACTATTTATAGCATAAATATTATTATTATAATGATATTGCATAAATATTATTTTATTAAACTGGTAGATTTATTCAGAGTGACCATTGAAGGATAGTTTATCTTAATTTGTTGGCGTTTAAATTGTGCGCTTAGTGTTGTCTTTCACCAAATCATTTAATTTACTTACCTTTTTGCATCACAATGGGCTCGATTTTTGATAAGTAGTCAAATAAATTTTTCAATTTTGATTAAAATGTTGAATCCCCAGAAAAAGTAAGGATGAAAAAAGGTTGCAAACCAGAAAGTTCGTGCCTGAAAACTTCTTAATCCGTATATCTAGAGATCTAAATTTTTAAACAGGCTGATACGGTATAAAATTTTTGAACTCATGATTTACGTGGAGTAGTTTTTGGACAACGTGTCATTCCCATGTGAACCAAAAAAATAAATAAATGTATTCTTAACAAAAATCTAGTTTTTTCTATTTTTTTTCTTTTTTTTTTATTCAGTAGAGAAATAATTTTCCTTTCTTTGGCAGGTTACAAAATAACCAATACAATGCAACAAATTAATAATATATATTTTATACTTGAACTATAGTTAGTTACCCTTGAGTCACTTTTTTTATTATTAATTGTAGCGGAAAAGTCTAATATATAATTTTTTACTTTAGTCAAGAAAAGTTATACTCTGGAAAAAAAATATATGTATTGTATAAAAATACACAAGCATTTGTAAATCTAAATTTTAAATTTGTTCTTCCTTTTTTATTTATAAAACTATTAATGTCAGTATTGGGCTTAAAGAATTTTTAAAATTCCGTTTTCTAATTTATTTTATTGTTCCTTTTTCAACAAAATTTGCATACATGGGATAATTGACCCCTGGTTAAGTATGACTCTGAAATAACCAGATTTTTTTTTATCTGAACAAAATCACTTTTTATTAATATATATATATATATATTTCAATGTTTAAAATATTATAGAACTAAATATAGGATTATTCCGTGTTGTATTTTTTTATCCCTCTTTTTTTTTAAGTTATTATACTTGTAAGTAGTTATGATACTTCCATCTAAATGCCTATTTCAAATTGAACCGTATACTTTTTTGTCTGAATATATCTACACATTCATGGATGTAAAATGAGACGGGAAAAAAGCTTCGATAGTTATTGACAATTATGTTCACTTACTAAAAGCTTGTTACGTTTTGACGCCATTTTTGAGTACTTTCCATTTTTGAGCCATTTTTGAGTACTTGAGTACTTTTGAGTAAATATTTTCAGCATCTTCGTATTATTTGATAAATTTTTAATAAAAAATATTAATGATATGAATTGATTTTGAATTCTTAAGCATAATTATTGAGTAGCTATGAGTAAATTGTCCTGCATGATATCAGCAAATATACAATTGCAAATATACAATCGAAGCAAATATACAATAAAAACTTAAAATTAGAAAAAAACNTTCTAATTTCAAATTTTTGTTTAAAGTTTAATATGTTTGTCAATGATCTAAACCTGAGAAGGTAATAAATATTTTTAACATCTTCGTATTATTTGATAAATTTTTTATAAAAAATATTAATGATATGAATTGATTTTGAATTCTTAAGCATAATTATTGAGTAACTATGAGTAAATTGTCCTTCATGATATCAGCAAATATACAATAAAAACTTAAAATTAAACAAAACTTGTCTAGTTCCAAACAAAAAATTCCTGTAAATCAGTATAAGCTAAGAATTAAGTAGATACATTCTTTTGAAACGGGGAATTTTGAACTAATGTAATTTACCGAAATAGATAATGAAAAGCAGTTTTTGTTGACGAAATCACATGTATGCAGTATATACAGTCGGCCATTTGTCTTTTTATATAAAAAAAAAAGTCACTAATTTTCTGATTACAACTTAAAAATGAAATCAGATTGATGTGCAACAAATATCCCGGAGTTTTCGTAATACACTGTTAGTCGTATAATGTGAACACTGACAGAAGGCACACCTTTGAAAAGTTATCAGTTGGTATTTTGGTATGAAAACATAAATGGCATGCATTAAGCATGAGTTTTCGCCAATGTATGTATATATACATAATCAAGCTACTTTAAATTTTCTAGTTTGAATTCGCAGCCTGTTACTAACTATCTTGGTGTAAAATCAATAGCCATACTAAGTAATATTTATTAAACAATTTAAATTTAGTCCATATACACGTGTAATAGAATTTTATTGATGTTTTAATTATTTATGATGAGCAAAAATTTGTGTTTAAAAAAATTAATTTCATTTTGGAAAAGCCATTCTCTAAGTTATTTTCTTATAACTACCGATTGATTCTGACTTTAAAAAAAAACATTTTAGTTTTTTTTAATTAACTTATCAAAAAAGATTCATCAGCATACACCTTTTCTTATAACATTGAGATTAGCTGATGATTGTAAAAATCAATGTTTGCTATTAATTCTAAATAATCCTACCACCATTAGCTCTGTGCATCAAAAAAGACTATTTAATACTGTCAATACAACAGAAGCTGTCTTTTTTTTATGGCACATTATTTAAGTGGGAGGAAAAGCAACTTTATTAATTTACGAGTAAGCCCAAGAAGCCCTATTGTGGCGTGCCAAGTCCTGGCGTGCTACACTCCTCAGATGAAATTAGTGTTCGTTGTGTCATTTAGAAAACATATCGATCCACGAAATAATGAGATGGGAACGACTCCGTTTTCTTCATTGCTTGAAGTGTTGGAGGTACTTGCCGATATATTGATAGTTTGGCAAATGCAGTGATCGATTTTTCGTGGATTTCTTTTTCTTTTTTCCCCGTCTTTTATGCTATGAACACGAAGGACACTTTTTCTCATTCATCAGGAGTTTAGTTTCTCTTATGAAGTAAACTTTCAGCTAGACCTTTTCGTGACGGATCGTTTTCTGTTTTCTTTGAACGTGTAAAAGCGTCGTACACGCAATTTCGTTTCACTCATTCTTTTTTTTTTTCCTCCTTCAACTACGTGTCGTTTTCTTATATCTTAAATTGCATGGTATTTTACGATGCATTGGGATTTTTATAAATAAAATACAAGTAGAAAATTAATTTTAAAAGTTTTAAATTTTTGTTAGAAAATTAATTACAGGTCTGTTAAACTTAAAAAGAAAATACTTATTTCCTATGTTTTGATTAACAATACATAAATTGAAGCAAATCATACTCTGTAAGGCTTTATTAAAATTAAATTTTTGAAACATTACTGTGATCTTTCGCTATGATCTTTCAGCTAACGTAACTGAGTTACAACTCAGTTTCTTTTAAAAAAAAAAAAAAACATCCTATTTTTTTTTTTAAAATAATCAATAGATAAAAAAAAGAGAGTAACGCAATTGCATGCACGACGCACAGGAGTTTAAAGTTACTCTTATGAAGTAAACTTTCAGACTTTTTCGTGACGGATCGTTTTCTGTTTTCTTTGAACGTGTAAAAGCGTCGTACACGCAATTTCGTTTCACTCGTTCTTTTTTTTTCCTCCTCCAACTACGTGTCGTTTTCTTACATCTTAAATTGCATGGTATTTTACGATGCATTGGGATTTTTGTAAATAAAATATAAGTAAAAACATAATTTTAAATGTTTTAAATTTTTGTTAGAAAATTAATTACATGTCTGTTAGATTTAACACATTGCTAACCGGCAACTTTTCTGTGAAAGGGATGTGGAAGTAAAACTATATAAATAAACTTTAAAACTTTTTATTTATTATTCAACTCTTATTTCTTTTTTGTATGATGAAAAGTATGACAATCACCTACGTGTAATGGTACACCACAAGTTTTGCAAATATATCGGGTCTCGTAAAGTTGTAATGTAAAGAATTAAATATTAAAACTTGCGAAAAGTAGGAAAAATTACGCCCACTTTTTAAAATAGTCACCACGAGATCACTGCCAGCATGATTGCTATTATTCGTGACCGGTCACCAACGCTTGGCCACGAAAAGAGCAGTTAACTCGTGGCCGGTCAGCAATGTGTTTAGGGAAAATACTTATTTGCTATGCTTTGATTAACAATACATAAATTGAAGCATATCATACTCTGTAGGGCTTTATCAATGTTAAATTTTTGAAACATTACTACGTTATTACTCAGTTACGAAACGTAACTGAGTTAGAACTGAGTTTCTTAAAAAAAAAAAAAAAGAAAAAATGCGANTTTTTTTTTTAAATTATCAAAAAAATTTATCAACAACGTAGTTGAAGGAGATGAAAAAAAAAGAGTAACGAAATTGCATGTACGACGCTCAAGAGTTTAAAGTTTCTCTTATGAAGTAAACTTTCAGTTGTTAATCAAAGTTAAATTTTTGAAACATTACTATGTTATTACTCAGTTACGAAACGCAACTGAGTTTCTTTAAAAAAAAAAAAAAAAAAAAAAAACTGAAATTTGAGTATACATTTTTTGCGGTGTGCAAATGGGTTTTGAAAGAATCAACTTAAGTATCTATGAATAATTAGTTATTACGTTCTTGTTTCATTTTATAGGACATTTTGTGCTATTCAAAAGTATTTTTTGACTAAAAAAAATGGAAAAAATAAATAAATAAATAAACAGAATAAATGTGGACAAACCTATTCTATTTGCTATCCATCTCAGATCAGTGATTCCTAACATCATAAGTGACCTGTCTAAAACAGGCGCTTTTACTACCATACATCTCCCTTTTTTTATAGGAAAAAATAAAACAAGGCAGGGAAAAACAAAAAAAAGTCATTGGAGGGGGGGGGAGATTCTTTANCCTTTTCGTGACGGATCGTTTTCTGTTTTCTTTGAACGTGTAAAAGCGTCGTACACGCAATTTCGTTTCACTCGTTCTTTTTTTTTCCTCCTCCAACTACGTGTCGTTTTCTTACATCTTAAATTGCATGGTATTTTACGATGCATTGGGATTTTTGTAAATAAAATATAAGTAAAAACATAATTTTAAATGTTTTAAATTTTTGTTAGAAAATTAATTACATGTCTGTTAGATTTAACACATTGCTAACCGGCAACTTTTCTGTGAAAGGGATGTGGAAGTAAAACTATATAAATAAACTTTAAAACTTTTTATTTATTATTCAACTCTTATTTCTTTTTTGTATGATGAAAAGTATAACAATTACCTACGTGTAATGGTACACCACAAGTTTTGCAAATATATCGGGTTTCGTAAAGTTGTAATTTAAGAATTAAATATTAAAACTTGCGAAAAGTAGGAAAAATTACGCCCACTTTTTAAAATAGTCACCACGAGATCACTGCCAACATGATTGCTATTATTCGTGACCGGTCACCAACGCTTGGCCACGAAAACACGAGTTAACTCGTGGCCGGTCTGCAATGTGTTTAAGGAAAATACTTATTTGCTATGCTTTGATTAACAATACATAAATTGAAGCATATCATACTCTGTAGGGCTTTATCAAAGTTAAATTTTTGAAACATTACTGCGTTATTACTCAGTTACAAAACGTAACTGAGTTAGAACTGAGTTTCTTTAAAAAAAAAAAAAAAAAAAAAAAAAAAAAAAAAAAAAAAAATTTTTTTTTTTTTTTTTTTTTTTTTTTTTTTAAATTATCAAAAAAATTTATCAACAACGTAGTTGAAGGAGATGAAAAAAAAAAGAGTAACGAAATTGCATGTACGACGCTCAAGATTTTAAAGTTTCTCTTATGAAGTAAACTTTCAGTTGTTTATCAAAGTTAAATTTTTGAAACATTACTACTTTATTACTCAGTTACGAAACGTAACTGAGTTAGAACTGAGTTTCTTTAAAAAAAAAAAAAAGAAAGAAAGAAAGAAAACAAAAAATATATGTATTTTTTTTTTAATTATCAAAAAAATTTATCAACAGCGTAGTTGAAGGAGATGAAAAAAAAAAGAGTAACGAAATTGCATGTACGACGCTCAAGATTTTAAAGTTTGTCTTATGAAGTAAACTTTCAGTTGGACTTTTTCATGGCGGATCCTTTTAAGTTCTCTTTGAACGTGTAAAAGGATCGTTCATGCAATTTCGTATCAATCATTTTTTTTCCTCCCTCAACCCCGTGTGTCTTTTAACTACAACTTAAATAGTTTGGTATTTTACGTAGCAATGGGATTTTTATAAATAAAATACGTATTGTAAAGTAAAATTGAAATTTTCAAATGTATGCAACTAAATTAAATTGATTATACGTCTATCATTCTTAAAAGAAAATGCGTATTTAGTATGTTTTGACTAACAGTACATAAATTGAAGTAAATAATATCCTACGGGGCTTAATCAAAACTAAATTAATTAAATATTGCTATGTTGTTACGCTATGAAATAGTTTTTTTTATTTTTTATTTTATTTTATGGAAAGATAAGTGTTTAATGTCTTCAGAGAGGATTAGAAGGCTTAGTGGTTCTGCTTTGCTTATTTTTTCACGCCTGCAAGTAGAGCGGCACCTTTTATTTTTTAATGTTCGTTTCCCTTAGCAGAAGATATATTAATGATGTATGTACCTTTCTTTTGACTGATATTTTTCAAAACTTATGCTAGTTAAATTTATTTATTTCCTCTTATGATTAATTTACTTTACAAGGGGGGCTAATCCCGTCTACAAACATGGTTTTGGTTTCTGAACAGGCAAAAAAAATATTGTGAAAAGAAGAGTTAACAAAAATTTAATATAAAAGGGAAACAACAGCAACAAAGATATCTTCAAGATGGTAACTACCAATCGTCTTTATTTTGCAGTCCTCGTTCTTGGCTTTCCACTGCATATGACAAGATATTAGATTTAACAAATTACAAATTCAAACGTTTTATGTAATTTGTTTCAAAATGTTATTCCCTTGCCTAAAGACTTATGATTCGAAACAAAGCAAGAGGTTTTTCTTTTTATTTGACTGTAAAGTATTGAGACACAAAATATTTACGTTTATTAACATATGGCTTCACTAAGAGGATTTAGCAACTTTTGATAAATATTAGCCTCGGGACACCAAACTCCACTAGTGGTCTTTATCTCTCCCTTATTTATGCACTAAACTCAGTTTAGAACACCTTTTAATTTCGTTATATTGAGAACTCGTTAGTAGGAGTGATCCAATGAGGTGAGCCAGTTTCAAATCCCAGCAATGGCTGGTCGTTACTAATTCAGCACCTGGCTCGCACCGACCACAGTGCTGACGTAAAATATCCTCAGTTGTAGAGGGAACATGAGTTACAGTCCCTTTACCTTCAGGTAAACTGTAGGAGGTTTTCGTGCTTTTCTTCAGCCTGTAACACAAATGCTGTTCAGTTGCTTTTAAAAGTTCTCCGCGATGGCAAATTTCTCCCAATACTTGATCTAGGAATTCCCTTGTGTTCTGGATTGGATTCAAAATTATAAGGCTACGGAGTTGAACATTGATTGTCGTAAACTCTAATTGGGTTCAACGCCGGTTATAAAATAAAATAGATATAGCAGTAGTTTATGAAATAGGATTATCTATATCCATTTTCTTGTTTATGCCTGTCTTTTTTTTCTTCCTAAATACTAATTTTTTGACATATCAATTTTTTTTTAGATCATTTCAATATTTAATAAGCATCTCGAGTTTTGTCTATTTTACATGATATTTTTGCCATTTTTTTCCCAATCCAGCCTTTCGGATCACTGACGTGGTTTAAAAATTTTGTCGAAAAATTCTCCTTTGCAACGCAATTTTTTTTAGCGCTTAGTAGATATTCTTATTTCTGTATTAGTATTTGTAAACAAACGAACTTTCTTATTTTTACATTAAAATAATCTTCAATTTTATTTTTTTAAATTTTTAAATCATTAAATTCCCCTTTTTTCTTTATTTAAAATATTCCAGTTTCAACTTATACAATTTATCTTATGTCACTTTACCTTTAAAGTAGCAATGCAAGACCCAGTAAGAATAACTTTTATTTAATATAGCTTTCTTTTCTAAAAGTAAACGGAATTTTTCTTTTAAATAAGCTGTATTTCGGGATTTCAAATTCAGATACGAAGTCGTGTAAAAGAAAAAAAAATAAACTTTCGATCCAGACTCGAAAAGTATAAAATAAATGTCCACATTGTTTTACAGCTTTAAGCTCCATTTCCTTTTTTTTTATAAAAAAATATATTTTTTAGGTTCGTTTTTGCTCTCAGGATGAAATTGTCTTGAAGAACCTTCAAAGCCCAACAGTTTAAATGCCTCATAACTGGCAGATATGTTAATTTGTGATTTTTAGAGATTTATACCGATTTCTATTGAAGCTATTTGTGCTGGTTGTTTGTCTTATAAATATGTTGAATATTTTTGATAAAAAAACATACATTTTAAATGCGATTTCATAAAAAATGCAGTTTTATTGAGTTCATTTATGGGTATATAGTAATTGAAAAACATAAGAGAGTCGGAATAAAGCAGACAAAACTCAAAGGTTTACTTTTAGTATTTAAAAGATATTATTAATAACGATACGCCATTAGGATTATAATCCTAATGCAGTATAATGCTTAATGATTAGTAGTAATATCACTTAATAAGCTGCATTTATGTTTTTATTTCAGAAACTAAGAGTGAAATCTGAAAAAAATTCGGAATATTTATTTTAATTTGTTTGTATATAAAAAACGTAAAATATTATTTATTTTAGGCTTTGATATATGAACGAGAAAAATAACAAGAAAGAGAAACAAAAATCATTAATTTTTGTAGTCTCCTACGAAATTTTTCACAATATTTTAGAACAAAAAGGTTTATGTTAAAATTATTAGTTTTCTAAAAATAATTTTAAGAAGAATCTCCGTTTTTTTTTAAATTTAACTATTTGAATAAGCTTTGAGTAATATAATGCTAAGCCATACTTCACAAATTTATCAGGAGAGCGTGCTCGTTGAAAAATACTGGTTTTCATACACGTAGTGAATATTGTGCTGCATGCACATTTTCTTGCTCATTTGTACATAATGTCCTGCTATCTGAATGTTTTGAACATACAGTTAACATACCTGCCAACTCTTAATCCCTTCCATTATCATTTTTCCCAGTGGTATTAAAATGGAATTAAAACTTCAATTTTAAGCAAACAAAAACGTTGCATTTGAAAAAACTTTAGTTGACAACCATGATAGTAACGCATATTAATATATGTGCTTAATTTTTGTAAGAATAGTGGTGATCAAAATCATTTAAAAATTAANAGAAATAAATATTTGAAGAGCTTTGAGTAATATAATGTTAAGCCACACTTCACAAATTTATTAGGAGATCGTGCTCGTGAAAAATGCTGGTTTTCATGCACGTAGTGCATATTGTGCTGCATGCACATTTTCTTGCACATTTCTACATAATGTTCTGCTATCTGAATGTTTTGAACATACAGTTATGTATTTTAAAAATCTTTGCTTAGAAATTTTCCTCTTTCTCATCTTTTTTAAATTGAAAAAATTGGTTTACTTTCTATTAGTCATATTTTACTAAAATAAATAAAATCAAATAACTGATTCTTAAACATTTAGATACTTTATAAGGAAGCATTAAAGTTTAAATTAATAGAGACACTGTCGATATAATCTAAGTTGCATACTTTTGAAATTGCGATCTTTCTCTAGGGGCCAATTTAATTTAAAATAATTTTAGATATTTAAATTAGTTAAACTAATTTTATATTCGTCTACGATGCTAGTTTTCCGATTTAAACATGTTTGAGGAACTAATTTAAATTATTTTGATTAATGATATTAATGTATGCCTCCCTCTTCTTATTTGAATGCCAGTAAGCTATATAAATTACGCACTATTCAACCTTAATTTACTTTTAAACATCAAAGTCTCTAAACCGATTCAGACGGAGCAATGTAACGAAAAATAGAGATGTCTCATAATATTGAGCTACTCATCGTCTTTGGAATAGCCTTAACTCCGGAGTTTTCATACTTGTACATGTCTCAACTTGTCTAAAGTAAGAGGTGGGCGGGACTTGTGAATTCATTATTGCGTGCGAAGGGTACTGAAGCGTGCCCTAAAGTTTGTTTCCAGATATGAAGTTCGAAACTTGGCATGTATCTCACTTTAGGTATCTGTTTCTTGAACTATATCTAAGTTGAGAATTCGTTAAATTTATAAAAGTTCAGTCTGAGAATTAGTGCTAAGTTAGGAAATATATTATGCATGGATGATTATTCTCTTACATCAGAATAAAATTTAGAATTTTTAACTTCGAATGTTTGTTTTCCATTCTAAGCCTTTTACCCTTCGTTTACATTTAAGCGAGACGATGTTTTTTTCTTTTTTTCTTTTCTTTTTAAACTTAAATTTTAATATCTTGAAAATTATTTTAAAAATATATTGAAAAAGCGAGGTTGAACAAAAATAAGGAAACACTTCTGCATTAACTCTATGCAAACAATGTTTCTTTTAGTAGCAAATGTTTTAGAACATTTTACATGGCAAAACTGTTTGCACAATTTTAAAGATCTCGATTAAAGCGTTTAGAAACTGTGCCTTTTTTAGACCACAGACCATATGAAGTAGTTTTATTACTTTTTTTGTCTCCTTTTTCAATATCCCAATAATTGCCATGAGGACTCAGTGGATAGAGCGTTCGCCTTCCAATCAGGTGTAGCGGGTTCGAATCCCCGCAATGGCTGATCGATACGAATTCCGCATCCGGATTGCACCGACCACAGTGCTGACGTAAAATATCCTCAGTGGTTGACGGATCATTGGTTAGAGTCCCCTTACAGCCTGGCCTGGCAAATCAAGGGAGGGTTTTGTGGTTTTCCTCTCCATGTAACGCAAATGTGGGTTAGTTCTCCCAATACTTGATCTGGGAGATCCCTTGTCTTCTGGATTGGGTTCAAAATTACAAGGCTACAGAGTTGAACATTTGTAGACGTGAACCCAAAAATTGGTTCGGCTGTCCAACAACGGTTATTAAATATAGTTCGTTCACCAGGATTTGGCACTTGGCTCCACCTCCTCGGACGCAGAGTTCATTTCAGCGCGGGGGAGTCGAGTTATAAATAAACAATTAACATAATCATACTATGTATTACGAAATGTAAATACGCATTAAAAACAGATTTTTTTGCATTGTTTTTAGTACGTCAGTTTCTAAACAATTTTTATAAATGTTATATTATATCGTATATAAACAAATATTAACTCTAAAATAAAAAATAAAAAAATTAAATTTTTTTTTAAATAAAATTTTATTAAATATTTTTTATAATGAATAAATAACCAATTCTTAAACCTTGTCGCACTGACTGTCACAAATACGTGTCAGTAGGAGACATTATCAATCCGGGTAAAAAGATAAAATTATTAACCAAATAGTAATAATAATTTGATTTATTTAATTAACCACTAATTAATTCTAATAAAAATTATATAGTAACACTTCGAACTGAAATGTGGGATTAGACAAACATCGTTAAAAGTAAAAGTAAAATTATCATGCCAAATAGGCCATGCCCACATTTGAGATGCCACTTTTTATTTTATTTCCTTCCTGATTTTGTACGAATGATTTTATGAATCGCGAAAGGGTAAAACAAATGATATTTGATTGCTAAACATAAAAAAAAAGTTTGTTAAACATAACAATTGTTAACTATAAAGGATTTCTAAAAAGTTTTTTGGGGTAATTATAAAAATTGATTTTGTTATAAAACTTAATTCTTATGATTTTAAAATAATAAATAAATGTGAATTCTATGAAAAAAAACTTTGCCTACATATATCTATGTTGAATAGTTATTATTATATATTTTTTTGGTTACTATATTTTTCTTTCTTTTACAACCTTAAAAACACACGCAATTATAAAACTTTTTCAAACCTTATTCCTCTGACTTCCAATTTCAAAAGATAATATATTCCAATTTCTCATTTTCAATGAATATAAAAATTCTCTTGATAGTGAAATGTCAAATTTTCAGACAATTATTATCCTCCTACATAAAGATATCTCAGAAATAATTTAAGATAACTGAGAATCTTCATGCAAGTTCAGAACCTCAATGAAGGTATGCGTTCAAAATGAATTACTATGATCCACATTGCGAATGTTCATGAATAATATATTATTAAAGATAGTCATAAGATAACGATACGGAGTTCGTCTTTCGACTGTTCGGCATTAATCATGAAATAAGATTATTTACTTTACTACTATACCTAAGAAGGAAAATGTAAATTTTTGTTTGATTCTTTGTTTATTCCATCTTTTGAAATCGATATTTTCAACGGTACAATCCAGTAGCATAAATTCTTAATTTTCTTCCTGCATTTCAAATACGAATATCAAAACAACGTTTCCTCTGAGGTTTGAATTCATTACAATTTATGAGGAGGATATTTTTTGTTTCATATTTTTCTGTACTCCAGTTGGCCACCGATTCTCAAGCTGAACCATTTTTGAGCATTAAAAGGAGACAGGGGGGCGCGTTCTTCTTGCAATTCCTTTACGTGATCTGAAGAGAATATGAACCACCCCAACGTCTCCAGAGAATACCAGTCCTAGTTTTGAAAAGCGGATTTCATCGATGAAGGCTCCCCGGACACCAGTCAGTCAAACTAAAAGCTGTTGCGTTCTGGATTATATTGTTATTGTTGTTTTGAAAACCTAACATTCCTGCCTCGTAATTTACTTTTCTTCAAATTAAATAAACTCCCATTTTCTTTCCGTGTATTTATTTGATAGCAGATGTCCGCAGAACTTTTATAATCAAATTTCTAAAGAAATGTTTAAATAATCCTCTGCAAACTTTAAGTTTACGTAATAAATTTAATTTTATAGCCAGTTATAGTTTTGCCTTGTTACAATGCTTATGCAAAGCATAACTTATTGTTTTTTGTTGATTTGAATATTTTCAATAAGAAATGAATAACTTCTTTAAAAGCACTACAGCCTCGTGCAGGCCAAGGCTTTCTCAGTCTGCCTCTTCCAGACAGATCGACTTGTAGCTAGATTTCTCAATTTTTTCACCCCTAATACTTTTAGGTCCTTTTCCGGACAGTCCAACCATCTTGTTAACGGTCTCCCTTTCTTCCTTGTACCCCAATCTTTGAAATATTAGCTTTTTGGAATATTCCTAAGCTTTTAGCTAAACAATCAGCTTTTTGGAATTTTTTGGGTTAGAATCTTCAAGACGGAGAACATATCCCAGCCATCTGATCCTGTATGACTTATTAACTCGTAAAAAGTTCGGTTGTCTATATTTGTTAAACACTCCATAGTTATATAAACTTCACTGCTCCGAAACTTGACCTAAGGATTTATCTTTCAAATGAGAGTAATCTGTTTTCTTCTGCTCTATTCAGCTCCAAAGTCTCACTGCCATACGAAATAATTTAGATTTTAATTGGTTCTTCACTCCGAAGTAACCATCTATCAGCCATCAAAATTTAGTTTCCAATTTCTATTTTAACTCATTATTATTGGGCCCAGGTATTGAATAGGTTAAAAATGGAAAATGGATCCGTATTCTAATTTAAGAGATTACTATTTCACATAGAAGATTTTCTTCTTTAGCTAAATTTTCAAAATGTTTCAATTAGAAATAAAGAAAAATCTGGATCGAACTAATTTAACCTATCTCAGAATTCTTTACATTTTCTACACGCTAAACATTATAATTTAAAAATTTCACTCCAGTTTTTAAGCCTACTTTGAGGATCCTGTTATAACTTGAACATAACATCATTGTGGTTGACCATTGAAGTCAAGTGGTACCCTGTCAAAAGAAATTTAAATACGAATAAGTTTCTTTTTTCAGGCTTATAGAATTTTTTTCCGGTACATGAAACTTGAACAGTGAGCAAAAAATATTTTTATGGCTAAAAGTCTGTTGATTTTATAATATTTACAGTTTTCATGAGGTTATAAAGATAAATAAAAAAAATAACAAATATTTGAAATATAAAAGTATTGATTAGTATTTTTTTCATGTGTAAAGATTAAAAATATAAATTTAGCAATTTTCAGTTACTTTTACATGCGTAATTTACTATAAACTACAACACCCTCTAAATCCTTAAATAACATTCCATTTTTATTATTTGAAAAAAGTAGAGATTAAAAATATTTAAATTCCAGAAAATTTACTTGGTTGGCAATAATAAAAAAATATTGTTTATTATTGAGTTTATAACTGAATGGCGTTCATGGTGTCATAGATAATATTATTATTATTAGGTAGTATTGAACATTTAGAAAATACCTTTCGCCTCAAGAATATCAATATCTCCGTCAATAAAGTGCCAAAAATGCCAATAATAAATAATTGAATTATTTTTCTTCGTATCCAAAAGCCACGGCTAGAATTACTTTAATTATGTTTTCAGAATAATATTAAAGTTGTTGGCTGAGGGCTTAAATATTGTCTTAGCTTGATAATACTTGTCTACCAACTACATAGATTGTGGACTTTCTAGAAATGATTCTAGATTGTGAGATGTATTTGTTTGAATATGATTAAAAATAGAATAGAGTATTCATTATGATTTTCATAAAGGTAATTTTAATGGAACTTTGTGGTTAAAACCTAGTTTTTCTTTATTAGAAAGATCATGTAGAGAAGAGAATGTGTAAATATTTTGATCATTGTTTGTTATAAAATTATATTCATTTATTAATTGTTTTTTTATTTTATAGGTGCTTGGTTTGGAATTACCTTTTCACAAATCAACTCAGGAGAAGAAGTATCGCCTTTTTCATCCAATAGGTTTTTCTCAAAAGTGTATTGAGAAAGTGACTATTATGATTTCTAAGCAAGATTGGCACAATTTGTTTGTTGCTACATTAGTGGTGATATGTTTAATAAACTATGGCTCTGCTTGCCCAAGTGTATGCACTTGCAAGTGGAAAAATGGCAAACAAACTGCTGAATGTACTGGCAAAGGCCTGACAGTTATACCTGCTGATTTAGACGTAACAACGCAGGTGATAGATATTAGTAGAAATAGCTTCACAGAACTTACAAGCCGCTCATTTCAACAAAAAGGATTAGTTAATTTGCAAAAAATCTTCATCTCTGACTGTAGCATAGCTAGCGTCTCTCGAGATGCATTTTATCAGTTGCGAAATTTGATTGAATTGGATTTAAGTGGAAATAAATTGCAAAATATTCCTACTGATGCGTTGCAAGACTGTCCAAACTTAAGACGGCTGCAACTTGCGCACAATCCAATTAGCCAAATTGATGGCGGAGTATTTTCTTCATTGTCTCATCTGACTAACTTAGGACTTGCCAACTGTTTCATAAAAAACTTATATCCTGGAGCTTTAGATGGTTTGGATAATTTAGAGTATCTCGAGTTGAATGGCAATCAACTCACTACATTGTCCATTGATGTTTTTAAAGGTTTAACAAACATGAACGATCTTAATTTACATAATAATCCATGGTACTGTGATTGTAAAATTCGAGATATCAGAACATGGATGATTCAGCAAAAGATTCCTCTATCTGTACCACCTCAATGCGAAGCTCCAGCATCCTTAAAAAGTCTATCTTGGAATTCAATGTCTTTAGAAGATTTCGCATGTGCTCCTAAAATGGTTCGAGTATCTATCGAAACAACTGCCATTGTTGGCCACAATGCGTCCATCCTTTGTCAAATAGATGCGACTCCTAAAGCTTTTGTATATTGGGAAGCTGGAGGAAAAAGCTTAAAAAACTTGAGCACAACTCCAGAATTGAAAGCAAAATACTTTATCGAAAATGATATCGCCCCCAGGCAATCTAGCATTTTGCATATATATCATGCAGCTGAGAGTGATAGTGATATATATGCTTGTTTCGCAGAAAATAAAGCAGGTACAGCTTCTATGAACTTCACATTAACTGTAGTTTATCCTGACCATTTGAGTGGCTCGTGGAGCAGTTTATCCATCACACTACTTCTTGTAGGCATCGTTTTTGTTATTATTTTATCTGCCGCCGCAATATGTTTTCTAGTTTATCATCCATTTCCATTCTCATTTGGGAGTAAAATAAACCGAAGTAATGTTCTGCAACACCTGTCAGCTAAGAAACAGGATACCGTTGAAATGAATGACATAAGGCAAGATAAAGAAGAGAAGGATCTCAAAGTAACAGATAAGCAACCACGACATGAAACGGGGAGTAGCGGCTATGGATCTGATCAACTGACGCCCGATCTAGTGAGCAAAATAACAGATATGAATAATGGCCCTTCCTTATCAACCTCTACGGTCAGTTGTAATCATCTAGATTCAGAGAACCCCGTGCTTATTGATGGATATGGATCAAATATCGACCACTGGCCTCTGTCGAAAAGTAAGCCCACTCCGAGATACGATGGATCTCCTATACGAAATAATGTTTACTCGGAAATATACCTGAATCCTTGCTATGGTAAAGAGGATGATCCCTATAATTATGCTCTACAAGCTGCGGGTGTTCACCAATTACCACCTGACTGCACTGTTGACAGATACTTACCTCAAAACGACAGGGTCCGAGATTTGAGAAATGGTTATGATTATGCAAGTCGAGAGGATATATCTTCAGCATCTGGTCATGATGACACATTGAAGCGATTCCCGCTGGTTGTTGCAAATGCTTCTGGTCACTACACATTGCCACCAAAAACAAGATTTTCTCCTGATGAAGGCTATGCTGAGGAAGGTCTTGAGGGTACTGAAGTATAAAACTCTAACAGTTATCCTCATTGTGAAAATACCCAACTGGTATATAACAGAGTCATCACATTACAAAATAAGTCACTAATTTCTTAATGGACGAAAAACATTGATCCATTTAATTCTTCCCAGTATTACATCTGTCATTCTTAATTTTTAATATGTGTTACTATAATTTTTTTCTTTTATAATGAAAGCATATTTTAGTCCTTAAAGATAAAAAAGATGTCCTCAAACTTTTATACTATAAAAATGATGGCGATTCTTGACTTTTTATCAATGAACTTCAAAAATAAGTTCCATTATTTTGAATGGCTATTACATTTTATACACAAACCAGAAAACGTGTATAGTTATGGTTTAATTTATTGATGTTGCCCGTGAAACTTTAAGCTGGAGCTGATATACTAATTGTTTACATGAAACCATTAATATTTTGTATGAAAAATGGTATGAAAATATATTTGTTGTATGCTATGTACAAGAATGTAGAGAAATTTTCCAATAATCTACACGTAACAAGCATCTGTGCTTTGTAAAGATATTTTTATGACTGAAAATGTTAGATGGTGTTATTCACAAAAAACGTGAACTTTTTTTCAATTTAGATAACGCCAATTGAAATTAAATATATTTTGTGTTATAAAATAGAACACAGTTTAATGTATCATCAAAGAAAAATAAGATAAAAAGCTTGTTTGGAATCTTAGGGAAATCAGATGTTCTATTACAGCTGAAGTTAAGATGTTGCTACCTTTTCTCAGAAATTATTGAATCAAATTTTAAAAAAAAGTATTTCTGTTTTGCTTCTGTTATGATACTGATTTCAATGCGGAGTTTCATGCTATTTTTTGTCATTAATTTTCATTTAAATTTCTTTTTTATTTAAATTTCTTGAATTCTAGATTTAAAAATCAGAATTTCTCGATTTAATAATCAGAATTTCTCGATTTAAGAATTTATTTTTAGAATTTTCTGATTTAAAAATTTATTTTCAGAATTCTTGATTTAAAAATAAACTTTCAGAATTCTTGATTTAAAAATAAATTTTCAGAATTCTTGATTTAAAAATAAATTTTCAGATTTCTTGATTTAAAAATTAATTTTCAGAATTCTTGATTTAAAAATTAATTTTCAGAATTCTTTATTTGGAAATCAGGATTTTCATATTTCATTTAAATTTCAGGAAGAAAAAAAAATTAAAATCGTAAGCAAGAATACCAATCGAAATTGAAAATTCATTTTAATTATATCCCGAGAACATTTAATATGCGCATTTTAATATAAACTGAAATATAACATCTGAGTCATCTTAATCTGATGTATTTTTGCTTAAATATGTGTTAAAACTTGATAAAAAAATAATTTGCACCAATTTTTCCCAGACTCAAAGTTTATAGATATGCTGTCCAAAAAATCACTTTTTCATAACGTGAAATTATTTAAATTGTTGTGGTGTTTTGCTTCTGATTTGAATTCGAAGCATTTAATCCGAAGCCATCTAAACTATCATATGTATATCAAGTATTCTGACTTTGATTAATAATTAAAATTCTTTAACTTTTCAAAACGCACTTTACTCTGAACAAATATTTCTGTTTTTTTATTAATATTTTACCAAAGCCTTATCCATGGTGCTACTTTTTATTTAAAATTTGTAATTATTAAATCTGAGATTACATCAAAAGTCGAATTTTTACTGTTTTATGTTTATTTTTGCATGGATCATCAAATAGTTGGTGCTGGCGGTATTTTGGTTGATACTCTAAGAAAAGTAATATGATTGAGAAATATATTATTTCTTAATTAATAAGGGGAACACAAGTTTGAGATTTCATTTAGATAATTGATGGATTATTATTTAGTTTTTGTAATAATCAGATTCTAATAAGTGATAGAATAACTCCTCAAGTTTTTAATGTACATTCGAGGTTGCAAGATGTCTAAGCAAGGAAGTAAAAAAAAAAATTCAAAATATGTCAAATCACTATTGAGTAGGGTGGGATGAAAACCTCTAAGCCAGTTTGATTGCTATAACATACTTGCAGGTTTTCAAATCGTGTAATCTTAGCTTCCTCTGGTACCCAAACAGTTTTTAATTCTAGACTTTTTAGGTAATGATTAGGCAAGTTTTGTTACATTGAATACTTTTCGAGCCTTAATGTGTATATTTGTTTTCATTTTTAACAAGGATTTTAAAAATATGTATATTAAGAATGTTAATTGCGGAATTACCTGCAGCGATTTCGAACATCAAAAAATTCTAAGGGGTATTCTAAAAACTATTAGGATCGAATTTATGCACAAATGTAACGGTTTATTTAAATTTTTCAAACTGGTGTTCTTCCTTAACTATTGTTGTACAAATCTTTGCGACATTTTGATAGGCTTCGATGTTTTGAGCTTATATGTATTGAAAGTGGATAAGAGTTTGAAAATTTTATGTCAAAAATGTAATATTATATGCCAACATTTCTGAACGTATAATGATTAAAAAATAAAACATTAACTCATTGAGTTCCTTTGAAACTAATGTGTAAAGAAATTTATATTTTGAAATGAAAAGTTTAAAACTAAGTCAAAGTTCGTTTATGTTTCGACTAAGCCAAAGACAGCTTTCGTTTTCCCAAAAATCTGAGACACGCGATGACACGCCTATCATGCACATTAGATTCGTGAAATTTTTTAATGGTTATACCACTATTGCTTGAATTTAGACAGTATACTTTGTATTTTTTAAATAAATTTAACTGAAAAAAACTTTTGAAAAACAAAAATTAATTTATCTGGGAAATGAATAAAATTGTGAACAAATTGTTCCACAGTTAGTTTAAGCAAAAAACGTTCTTACTCAGATAAATTTAAAAAATTGAAAAAAAAATTATGTGCTCAGGATGAAAACTGCAAAAACCAAATTTTGAGATATAGGAGAGGATGTTGTTAATAAAATTGAATTTCTCTTTGAAAACCGTTTGAAGATTAATTATTAATTGGATAATTCACTATATGAAATATAGATGGCAGCTGTATGCATTTCTCGAAATTCGAGATCGATTAATTTCTGCCTTTTCTATTCTGAGTGACTAAAATTTTAAACCGACTACTTGCAAGTCCTTTGGATGGCGAACTGTTTTATTGTGTTTTTAAATGGCGGAATACGAATGCAGGGTATGAGCCTAAAAATAAGCATTCAAATTTGTTTTTACTCTTGTTTTATTTATTTTTTTACAAGAACTAAATGATCGATTTTTAGTTTATTGAAATTCGATGAGCATTTAATTCCTTGCTGAAAATTTTAGAGAAAATTCAAATTGTTATCTTGAATGCAGTTGCTTAAGATTAAAAATAAATAAAAAGAATTTCTCTTAATCTAAATTCAAGCAAAATTGGTGCTGTGTTTTTTTATGCCATTACCATAAATGTTGTGATTTTTTTCATTTTTCCGTATTCATTTGTAGTGATTTTTAATGTATGTAAGAAGTTTTCTATGTGCACTATTATTATAAGAAAGACAAATTGACTTTGTCGTTTTTTTATTCATATTCTCATTGTGAACTGATGTTACCAATATTGTACTTTTTATATTTATTTGACCTTTTTTAGCTATTTATTTTCTAGAACATTTTTAAGAAAACGTAGTAGTTGTGCTTCTCTTATATATTTGACCTATGAACCATTGTGTTGATTATATACGTTTCAATGTGCTACCCAAACGATAATTCTGTTAAAAAATATGTAAATGTGATTGGAAAATGAAATACAGTACTGTTTAAATTTGAGTCTTTTATTTTCTTACACATATATGACTTGTATCATTGGACTTCGAAGTACTTTATTTACTTTGCACTAGAGCTGCGCAATAGGCTACTCCTGAAAGCCGCACTATACAGTAGGTATAGTGCGGCTTTCCATAGGTTCTCCATAGTACTCCTGAAAGCCGCACTATACAGTACCATACTTTACCATAGGTTCTCCTGAAAGCCGCACTATACAGTGTTTTACTTACATTAAAGGTCACAGCAACTAAGGTTTTTGAAACGGTTTTGCAGTCTCCTTTTCTAACAACCACTACTGCTGTAGGGTAATGGTTGAAGAGAGAGGAGAAGTAATTTTTTCAGTTTTTATTTAGTCTTGGTTTGTTGTAGAACAGATTTGCATTCTCCACTCTATACACAGAGATATCACCAAAACTTGGGGGACTGGTTTACATTATGTCTATGGAAGCTAGACTTCTTCGCTTATATATATTCTTTCGGTAAACACTCTTAACCCCTAAAAACACAAGTTTTTTTTCCTGAAAAACTGTTAAAAATGATCGAGTTTTTTTGACAGAAAAGGAATATATAAGCTATTTTTTTGCAATTTCATTTATGGGATGTGACTAGTGAGCGGGGCTTTTTTTATGAAAGTTATAAAATAATTACTGTATTAACAAAGGTTAAACAATATTATTACAGTTTTATTTTGAATTTTAAAAAATTAAAATCAAATTAAATCAATATAATAATAATCAATTATCGAAATGCATCACGTGGTATACACAAGAAAAATATTGCATATTGATGTCGACTATGGTGAATAAATTTTATTATAATCTAGCCTATCAATTTTTACTTAAACTGATGTCAAATGGGCATTAGAAATAAAATGATGCTTGATATACATGCACATTTACGTACATACATTTGCACATACCCGTGTGAGAGATGGGCAAGTGCAAACTTGCCGGTAACTTTCACCCGTGTCAGACACTGGCAAATCAGTTAAGGAATTCTACTAATATACTAAATTTCATCCCAAAGTTAATTTCCCTTCTCCTGCTATCTCCTTGTTTGTGAGATTTATTTTCATTTATCTTGGAACATAATATACAAACTTTACGGCCCTTTTGACCTAGAATTTATCAAGCGACTCTTTGTTTTTACCTTGATTTGAAAATCAGTAAAATAAAAATAATGATTCAGAATAACAAAAAATGTCTTGATCAAATATTAATTTGCTTTTCATAAACATCTCAATCCTTTGAATTTTTAAATTACAAGATTGATACTCAAAAATTTTCTTTTAATATTAAACAAATATTTGTCAATGGGGAACGCTAACATTTTGAGTAAGATTTGACAGAAAACTCGGAATCAAGGAATGTTTTTAGCTTTATTTACTTTCCTCCTCGTCTTAAATGCAAATATGTACCATGTATGTTCAAGAATATTAATATTGATAGCAAAATTTATTCCTAGCATACATTTTCTCCTCTTTTTTATTTTCAGATCTAGTATCCGTAAGAGAATAGTGTTTTAATTTTAAAAATATTTTAAACAAACTTTGTCATTTAATACTTTCAGTTTGAATACATGCACCGAAATTAATCGATTATACATAGAGAAACAAAACAAGTTTATTTGAAGAACGATATTTTGCACCTTGTTTTCTTAATTACTGAATAATATGAACATTATTTATGAAAATAATATTTTTTAAGGGATACTCTGCTTATTTATAAACATAATTTTAATCTAAACGGTAAAAATGCAAATCTAAAAAGAAAAGAAAAATGAACGCCTTTTTTGGCCATACAATTCTAACGATTAATACTGTTTTGTTTTGCTTTTAATATTTAGCTAAGAGAAATAAAGTAAAAATTAATAGTAAAAAACATGGTTGAAGAGGCAATAGCTCAGAGCAAAGTTTTATTTTTGAATAGCATCTACTAAATAGCTAAAACTAATTATCTGAACTATAAAGCAATCAAATATATTAAACATTAAAAAAATAATAAGTTTTTTTACTTAAAAAACGTGCCAATTTGCTGAGATTTTTCCATTTAGAAGAAAATCCTAAAATCAATGGATAATTCTCAATTTTTATGAATCCCATTATTGCCTCCTAGAGGAGAGAAGGCCTCAGCACGGGTTACGATAAACAACAAATTTGATCCATTAGTAGTCCAAACGTAATGGCATATTTTGTATTTTTCTCCATTATGCAGGTTAGTAGCCCGGAACTTATCTTTCCTATCCTCCAATGCGCTGTCTATTCTAGTTACGTCAAACTACTAAATCGATCCATGCTGAAGCCTTCTCTCTTTTGGGAGCCAATCAGTGCAGCATTGGAGTAACTTATCAAATATTAAAAAAATAGCTTACAAATGCCTTTTATTTTCCAAAAACTGTGACTTAGAAGGACGCTATACCATGAGAAAAAATTTTCATCGCAAATTTTCTTACACCTCCAAAAGTAATCAGGCAAACCTAGAGCAATCCATAACACCGAAAAGAAATCTTCAAAAAAAACAAAATAATATTTTGAATTTTTTTTTCAGCAATTGAAAATTTTTGGCTAACTTCAGTTTTGCCTGAACTCACTTTTTTGTACTTTAAATTTTAAAATAGTCCTAAAGGTGAAGCAGAATTTGAGAGGAAAATTTTTTCCCTTAGTTTAGTGCCTTCTAACTCCTTATTGCCACTTTGAGCTATTTTTTTAATTAGCCTAGAAGACGTTTTGTAAAAATGGGGAAAACTAAACTGTCTTGATTTTACACAACTTTTGACAAAAAATAGCATATTATTCGCTAAGTAACGTCATGTGACGAATGGCGACAGAGCTTTCGAAGAGCAACCTTAATAGCTGAAATTACAAGAAAGTATGTTTAACAGTTGAACCAAAGACTTAGTAATTCAGTAAAGAAAGTGATTTGAAGGGAATGGAGGGCACAATTTAAGAATTGCATTGCAACCCATGGCCTGGAAATGTCATATACCATTTGGGCACTTAGCATCGCTGGGGCATTTCCTTGTTATGAAATAAGTGATTGCGCGCTTTTGCAAGCGTACATTTATTTATCTAAATTCTGCTAATTTTGTATCAAAGTGTTTTGTGGTTATTATTGTCGAAAATTTTATTAAAAAGCATTAATTTAACATGAAATTGAAATAATTTTAAAGGAGTATCAGTTGAAATGCACACGAAAAGTTTATTCCAAATGGTAAAGCGCTTCTAGCTGCGTAAGGATAGCAAAGGTAAGCAACCAATTAGAGTATTGTGACTCGGTTGGCAACGCTCATGTAGGACCACAAGCGTCTGACAAAGAAGTCGCAGTAGGGGTAGTAGGATCGTTCACCTTCCAATAAGGCGGAAGTTCTCAGCGGTGGCTAACTGATTCTGCTCGTGGATGGCACCGACCAATATGCTGACGTAAAATATCTTCGGTGGTAGATGAATCATGGTTTAAATTCTCTTGCTGTGAGGCAAACCGCTGGAGGTTTTCATGATTTTCCTCTCCACGTAAGACAAATGTGGGTATGTTTTATCTAAAAGTTCACCATGAAGTTTTGTTTGTTCCAATGCTTGATCCCGTAGTTTCCTTGTCTTTCTTCAAAATTTACAAGGCTGCAGAGTTGAACAGTGATAGTTGTAGTCGGTTGTTGGCTGTTAAACGGCGTTTATAAAATATATAGCGTTTAGAAAAGATGTTAGATTTGTTCCTACTTATATAATGGCTATTTATCAAGAATTAAGTAAGTTAGAACGTGGTGTTATAGACAACACACGGCAGTGGGAAAATATCTCCAAAGTAAAATAAAATTTGGGTTTTCACTAGTGTACTGCCAATATTTTAAATCCAGTATAACATAAACATTCGTCATAGCTTCACCGGAGAAAGAACGGTATCAACCACGACTAACAATACCGCAATGCAACTGAGGAAACAACGTAAGTGTTTCACGGCTGATTCCGCGAAAAGTGACTTGACAACTTTTCTCCTTCTATTACTAATGTTATGAACGTTTAAATAAAATTTCAAGAAACTGATAAAACAGTTTCTGATTGTATCTGGATGAGTATTATGTATGGGTATGACGACAAACTTATTTATCGATGAACCTTTCATATCAACAAGGAGCTGTTGTAGCTAATGCAGTTCTGTCTTTCTCTCTCTCTCTCTCTCTCTCTCTCTCTCTACATATATATATATATATATATATATATGTTACGGCCAAAGCCAGAATTCGGCCACTTTGCGAATTGGCCAGGAACGCTGTAAATTGGTTGGCCAATGTCCGATCTTTTCTTGATTTCGGGAATTGGACGGATATAATTACATTTATTCGATATTTTAGTACTTACTGACGATAGATTTCATTTATTCGATATTTTAACACTTACTGACGATAGATTACATTTATTCGATATTTTAATAATTACTGACGATAGAAGATAAATACCGGGCAAATGCATACCGGGCAGTGGCACTGAACCTTAAAAAACATCAGCGTAGGATATACCGGGCAAATGTATACCGGGCAGTGGCACTGAACCTTAAAAAAACTTCGGTGTACGGTATACCGGGCAGAGGCACTTGACCTTGACGAAACATCAGTGTAGGATATACCGGTCAAATGTATATGTTAACTAGACCTAGTATGACTTGACCTTTGGTAAATGTCCGTAATATATACTAGGTCTAGTTAAGTGCCACTTCTCGGTATACATTTGCCTGGGCATTCTTGAACGGGTACATCGCGTTTTGGCCGGAACATCGTGGCCACTTCACGAAAAGGTCGGCCAAAGTGCGAAATAATTGATCGTTTCAATTATTTCGCATTTTGGCCGAGAGGTATGGCCAATTCGCGAAGTAGCCGGACTTCGGACTTTGACCGTGACATATATATAAAGAGTAAGAAGAAAGATTTTTTTAATTGATCAAAAATGATCAAAGAAGTTTCTAACAATGAAGAACGGTATAGAGGTTAGAAATATAATGATTAGCTTTTTTCGACAATTTTAATTAAAAATTTCGAGTTATGAAGATAAGTTTTGATTAATAAAACCTATAAAATTGCGAAAAATATAATATGAATTTCTCTAAAATCTATAAAAAAAATTATCTTCTTTTAAATTATGATTTTTTTTAATAATCTTTAATACTTAAAAACGTCTATTTTTAAGCTTCTGATATCAAAAAAACTATCTTTAAAAAAGTATTACTAAAAGATCGCTACTTTTAAAGAATTGATACTTTGAAAATTTATTAACTTGCATTTGAATTAAATAATCTATTCATTCAATAATACAAATGTACAATTTTTAATTTCCTATTTAATTTCAAATACATTATAAATTCACATTACCATTAACAAAATAAATATTAGAATGATTGAAAATTCACATGTGACGTCACATCAGATTTCCCATTTGTAAATTGAATAGAAACCCATTATGTTAGTAAATATTTTAAGTAGTTTCTTCCGTTAATTCGTATTGAAGAGATGAAAGAAATCTTTCTTTTTATTTTCACTAATCGTTAGATATAATTACTTTGATTAATTTTTGTTTACATACTTTATTCATTAACATCAATTGGCTTAAAATACTTCGGAAAAGATTTATTAAATATAAGTAGCTGCGTTCATGTTGATATAATTAACGAATATAATATGGATATAAAACATATGAATGATTATTAAGTAAACACTTTGATAACGATTCCTTAATTTAAAACAAAGTAGGTTTTTAATTGCTTCATTATAATTTCATTATTTTAAGCTTTATAATTATCAATTACTTTGAAAAAAATAATTAGTATCTTTTTTCATTATATTTATTCATTTTCTTTATTTATTTTAAAGACTAAAATGTATAAATGATCATAGAATCACAGAACTTTTGAACATCTTAAAGATCTAATTAATTTTGCCATAATACAATTTTCAAAGCATAAGCTTTGTTTTATTAAGTAACGAAACTTTATTTTTATAAAATGTAATTAATTTCCTTCATGAAATCGCAATTATTGGATACATATTTTATAAACTTGGTTATGTAATATTAATTAAATAATTTGTAACTTATTAAGAGATATCTTTACTTCATTTTATTATTTTTTCAAATTTGGATAACGGTTTAATTTGGGTGTTAACGTCCTTCTAGAGATGCACTAATGAGCTCTTAGCGACGGTTCGGGATTCATCCGCTTAAATATAAACTGACTCATGCCTGCGCTTGCACTACCAAATTTAGACGAGAGGGAAAATGATGGTTCTAATCGTGTAACAGTGCACAAATTTTCCCTCTCTGAAATCTGAAAAGACATTAAATTTAATTCTGAACTACTATAAAATGATCGAAAAAGAGCAATCTTGTCACATTAGCAGACTGCTGCGATGTCTCAGGGGATAAAACGTTCACCTTCCAATGAGGTTAACCGGGTTCGAATCCCAGCGACGGTTGGTCGAAACGAATTCTGCATCTGGCTTGCACCGGCCACAGTGCTGACGTAAATTATTCTCAGTGGTAGACGGATCATGGGTTTGCGTTCCCTTGTCGTTATTCTAACCGTGGGAGACTCACGTGGTCTTCCTCTCCACGTAACTCAAATGTAAGTTAGTTCCTCCAAAAAGTCCTCCCTATACTTGATTCAGAACTTCCCTTGTCCTCTGAATTGGGTTTAAAATTACAAAGCTACATAGTTGAAAATTAGTAGTCGTTAATCCAAAAACTGGATCAGCTGTTCAACGACGGTTATAAAATAAAAGCTCGCAAACTCTAGCACAGTGACTCTTTCGGTGGCTCTGACCTGAATTCGAGTTTCCCCATATAACTGTAGCAAAATGGCTTATTATCATGTTTTTTTTCTTTAAGAATGCTTTTTTATAATTATTAATGTTTTTTTATAATTATTAATGAAACTATTTTCAATTATTCCCAATTGATACAAGAACAAGATACTTTCAGCAAGATATTTACCTCTCAGCTCCATATTTATTTATTTATTTCGAGTTAAGATAAATGCTTGCATACGCCTCACATACGGAACCAAATGTTAGAACTGACCATATTTTTTTTCTAATATAAAGGAGAAAATAAATAAAAACTCAAAATGTAATCGACTATAGTGGTGACCAAAAGTTAAGCATAATTTTACACACATATCCCTCACATACGGAACCAAATGTCAGAACTGACCATATTTTTTTCCTAATATAACAGAGAAAATAAATAAAAACTCAAAATGTAATCAACTACAGTGGTGACCAAAAGTTAAGCATAATTTTACACACATATCCCTCACATACGGAACCAAATGTTGGAACTGACCATATTTTTTTTAATAGAACGGAGAAAATAAATAAAAACTCATAATGAAATCGACTACAGTGGTGACCAAAAGTTAAACATAATTTTGCACAAATATCCGGAGTTAAAGTATGCATAAATTTTGATCACAAGTGAATTTAAGGGATGATTGTGAAAAATGAAAAAGCGTAAGATTTAACCAATTCCATTTTATGTAAATTGAGGTATTAAGTAAACTCCAATCTTAACTAAAATTCAAAAATTTCGACTTATTTTCCGTATACTGTAAAATACACCTATTGATATTGTATATTGATATATAGTTTTACCATTTTTTTTATATTCAGGTAATTTTAAGTTTTTTACAGTGCATGTAGTCACATTTTTTATTTACTTTTTCACTTTTTTTTGTTTTATTTATTTTTCTATTCACTTTATAGTTGCTACAACACATATTTTAATGCAAATTAGAATAATTTTTGTTTCTTAATTGCTAAAACATTTGGTTTAAGAAACAAGCACATTTTTAGTAATATATTTTGTACTAATTCTTTTAAACAATTATTATTTTGTCAGTTTTATATAATTTTTACATGGTAACTACAGTTTTCTACTTAAAAATTTATTTTGTTTACCTGAACACTTAAAATGTTTGCGAGTATAAACCAAAATTTTTTACATTTATAGTGCTAAATTATTTTAAATTTTAATTTTCCTTTCATTTTAAATAAACTACTTTACTTTTAGAATACTTTGGATTAAACATGAATGACATTTTCAATTAACCTTTAGCTTAGTTTAAAAATTATTATTTTAAGTAAATTAGATAAAGTAGACAAATTAATGCTTGAGAAAATTATATTAATTTTTTTCGATCTAAACTCCCTTATAATTCGAAAACTAGCAATTCCGTTTTGTACAAAAAGTACCCTGCCTTTACTATGACTTGGTTTTCATTTTTAATGAAATAGCCATAATAAAGTTAAACATAACCTCGAGTTAATTACTAAAATTTCTAACGTGTTTAAAGTTACAAATTTTTAAAATTTAATTATTTCCTTGACTTAATTGAAAACTTTTCCATTTTTTGACTGAAACTGTCACTCGGTTATTCATGGAATACCGCAATATAAATTTACTTAACTCGAAAAGCAACGAAGTAGCTACATATTTTAAAGTTAGATGTGATCACATGAACAGTAAATTGGCTGTGATTATAAGGTAAAAATTATGCAAATTATGTAAATAGAGCTTGCGCCTCCAAAGATAATGACTCGTGAAGAAATTTCGTTTAATAGTAATTAAATGTACAAGTTCTGTGAATTGCAGTAAGTTTTATTCTTCATTTGAAAACTAGTTATTATATGAGTAATAAATAGTTATTATAATTTTATTATGCCTGCCAGGTGGCCGAGCGGTTAGCACGCCTGACTGCGAAGCCAATGGCTGCGGGTTCGAATCCCGTTCTGGGCATGGATGTAACTTTCTCTCTCTCTGTCTTCTATGTCTCTTTTTCTGTGTGAATGTAACCCGCCCTATAAACGGGTTTGTGGTTGTGTGACGTGGGCGACGCGACTCCACCGCCATGGCTTGGCCATAGGTGCTCACTAGGGCAACGATAAGAGAGTGGCAATTCTGCATTTCTGAGGCCAATGGGAAATAGACCCTAGTGCCCGCCATTAATAAAATAATAATAATAATTTTATTAAAATGCTTAGGATAATACTGAGTATCCCATAAACGTTTAAAAATTTGAAAAATCAATTAAAGTAAAAACGAAGGATATTAAAAAGCTCAGCTTGTTGCGTTTTGCTTCGTTAACCAGTTGATCCATTCGTGTTTATTTTTTCAAAAAAATAATGGTATCAGAAGTTGTCAACAGATGGTACTGCTGATGAAAAAGCCAATAAAATGTAGTTTCTTGCTACTTGACAGAGCATTACATTAAAAAATTTTGCTCGAGTGTCTCTTAAATATGTCTTCAAAATGAGAAACATTTATCTGAAAATAATAGTTTTTTTCTTCAATTAATTGAGTATTTCTCAGTTAACTGTGCCATCTATTGATAGACTTTTTATCTTAATTTAAACTTTGATGAGAATAGTTTGTTCGTTACCAAATCGCAGAATGCAGGGAACGTTGCAACCTTCCTTAATTTTTCTTCATTTGAATTTTTTAAATCGTCGGTTATTTTTTTAAACACCTGGTAAACATTATATATAATGATGGCTGATGTGTATTACTTCAATATTTTTCAATTAGCGAAACAGAACAATTTACTTGCACGTGTAATTTGACTTAATTTAATGCTTATTTGATTTACTTTTTTGTCACTGTAAACAATGTAAGCAATATTAATTAAAACAAATGAAACAAATTGGAACGCAACCTGTTTTGATTAATTTTGTTAGGATCTGCTATGCTAATTTGGTCTAGAAAGCAGGGTTTTTTTTTGTTTCCCAGAGATTGTTAAAAAATTATAATAAACCTGAGGAAATTGTTAAAAAATTAGAAAAATAATAGTGCATCATCTTTCTTTCAGAACACATTACATTATATTTTAGTAAAGCTAATTAAGGAGTAATTATTTTTAAACATCATTTTAAAAATATTACTATAATTATTTTGCAAATAGGTCTTTGCAATTTGGTTATACTGCATTCATAGACCTTGAATATTGAGTACATGATACATTTAAAAGAAAAATTATCATAGTCTTGTTTTCAATGAATTTACTTACAAACTTTTAAAGGGAAAGAAAAAAATAATTACTAGTAAAAGACGCATTTCTTAATAATGCTAGTCAAACTTACTAAATTTCAATCAATGAAATTTAATCAATAGTATTTAACTAATAAAATAACCTCTTTTCTGTAAGAATTAATTAACAAATTTATAATGTCAAAGAGGAAAAAAAATATTATATTAACGAACTATGTACTTTTCAATACAAAGCCAATCTACCTTTTAATCAGTAATTATCAATTTGTTTCCTTTATTTTCCGATTTCTTGAACTTATAATTAACTCTCAAATTAATATTTCCTAAATTGAAATAGAATTTATATTTTAAATTATTATAGTAAGTTACAAAATAAGCTTTTCTAAAAAGTTGTGATACACTTTATTAAATATTTCGAAATTAAAATAGCGATAGAAGATAATTTTCTTACAAAAGTTTTTTTTTTTTTTTTGGTTTCGAAAAATTGTGTGGCTTTTTTCGTTTGATTTTGGCTTCTATTTTGTTGAATATTTCGTTAGTTTTAGTTTGTTCTTTTTTGTTGATATATTTTGAATAAAAATTACTTTACTAATATAGTACCAAGATATGTATTGTTATATTTTATCGATTGTTAAAAGGATCAAAATTAATGAAGTAATTGAGTCTATAAGTATTAAAAACTCTGTTTTGGAGAAATGTCATCTAAATTATCGAAAGCATATTTCATTCTTCTGCACAAGAATAGCTTATATTTTGCGCAGAGCTCCAAAAAAAATGGTCCACCCTGAATAAATTTTGACCTAATGATCATATCTTTATGCTCGAAGAATCAATTTTAATTTTTCGATAGGGTGACCCAATATATGCAAATTAATAAGTGCAGACGATATCTTAAGTTACGAAATCAGATACACAAACGTACTTTCTCTGAATAAACATACTTTTATTTTCAAAGGATTCAGATTTTTGACATCCTAAATATGCAAGGTAGCCGAAATCTGGAAAATATGGTCCCCATAGTTTGGTCAGGAAAGTGATTCAAAGTTTGGACCCTTTAAAGTTAATTTTATTTTTTGCGTGTTTCACCATATCTCGAGAATTTTTAAAACGAATTGAAACATTTTTACACACAACTGTAAAACTTGTTTGTCCAAAGATAATTCCATGCAAAAATGAATTTTAGTAAGTTTTTATTAAATATTTTTTAATAGTCTAAACAAAATTTAATTGTAAGGTATAAATTTTTTTAGGCCGGGATAGCCTGGTCGATAGGGCGCTGGGCCCATGTCCAAGAGTTCGTGGGTTCGAACCTCACCGGTTCGAATTCCTCGTGTAGTAAAGTGACGATGCACGTTAAATCTGTCGATTCGCAAAAGTCATCCATGTTCCCATAACAAATCAATAAATATGGGGGCACTGGATTGGAGATCAATCGTTCTCTGATTCAGGTCAAAATTACGACCTGTGGATAGATGAATGGGTCCGCCCTATAAACGGGTGTGACGTAAGATGTGGCAGAAGTCGTATTCTTGGCCATAGATGGCGCCACTGAAAAACAAGAAACGTACTCTCTGCCTTAAATCTGCTCGGTTTCACCAAGCAGACTTTCCCGTGTTGCAAGTGGCATTAGAACCAACCAACATTTTTTTTATATCCAATTTTATACAACAAAATGTAAAATTCGTACGAAATTGTTCAAATAATTCTTCCGAAATTGAATTTTAGAAAAATCTTATATTTAAAATTTATATCAGCTGAAACCGAGACAACAAGGAAAGAGACAACACGGAAGTGCGGAGCGCCTCAAAACTTCATAACTTTCAAATTCATCATCCTTTCTCAAAGATCCTCTCCTGAAGTATTATAGTTTGTCTAAAGTAAGAACTACCATAGCCATTTGTCTGGACCGGTGGCGGTGACTATGGTAACGAGGTATAACTATTTCAAGTAGGGGTGTGGGGACACTCTTTAGGACAGGTTTTGACACGGATTGGCAGGGGAAAGGGAATATTTTTTGTAGATCCACTGTGTTAGCCTTAGAGTGGGCTGTCTGCTACTATGGTTACAAGCGAGAGCACATTTCTAATGGGGGTAAAATGGAGGAAATAAGGTGTCGATTGGCTTGGTTTACTCACGAGGCTAAGATTAAGACAAAACTATTCACCCCACACCTCTATTTGAAGTGACCTTTCCTCGTAACTATAGTCCCCGCCACGACGCGAGACGGGTGTCTAGAGGAGTTCTCCTGAGAGTCACACTATACCCTCCCTGAAATGCACTATTTTTTCGGCATTTCTCCCATTTCAGTTATGATGCCATTCTGTTGTTGGTGTTGGTTGTTGTTTCTATTGGAGAGGTGGATTTGTTGTAGTCTCGGGATGGGTTGAAGATGGAGTAGACGATTTTAAATAGGGTTGAAAACTGTTACTCCCAGGTAAGATCGCTGGTTATTGTGAGTTAATTCGAATCCCCGAAATGAAAAGACGCATTTCAACCGGACAGTATTCCTTATTTTGGCAAGGCAATAATTTTATAATTTTGCACATTGGCAGTGCATATTTTTACTTTACGGAAGATTTATAAAACTGGTAGGACATATCATCTACCACGTGGGTACAGGTCCTCCCTGTGTGCTCCAGGAAGAAGATATCAAATTTAAGTAAGCATCATAAAGTTGTTAAAAAAAATTTAGTAAAATTTACGATGAATGATAATTAAAAGATGCTTGCGAATAAATAAAAAAGAAAAAGAATGTGTATGAGATCTGCAATCTGGGAGCACACAGGGGGAGAGAAAAACAAGGCAGAAAGGGAAGGTATCAACCTTCGCTGAGAGTACTACGGGGAATACTAGTCTATCTCCAAAAGATAGCGTCTCCTCTTTTGCGGTTGCGAGATTCTCCAAAGTCACCACACTAGGCGCTGAGCCTTAGAGATTTCGCAAAGACCAAAGACAACCAAGAGGGCGCTTCAGTTCCAGTAGGAAATTGGAGCTACAAGCATTGTAAGGATCACATCAGAGATGCAAATGGAGATTTCATTTTCAATTCATCGTCCTGATGAAGAGCGTCCTACTTTGGGCATTAAAAATATCTTCCTTCCATTTTCTATACTAAGTAAAAGAAGTGTTTGTTTTTAAAGTAGCCAAATACCATTAGTGGCCGATTTTGATCAAAGTATAATTTCTCTGCTTATTTCATGTAAAATAAAATTACGAACCTATCTTTTTAAAATACCGTTTGAGTTTCGTTTCTCGTCAAATAGGACAGAAACTAAGATATTAAAAAAACATCTGTAATTAGTTTGATAATTGTCTCTTTTATTTCACAAAACTAATTATGCTGTTATTTTCCTTCAATTTAAATGAGATTCCTTAAGAAAAGTTTGTTCAAATTACTTGAAATTTTACATGACTGTTTTCCATACATAAGTACAGCGAATAGACTACGGAATGATGAATTAAACCATTATTTTATATTTTACAGCTAAAATTAAAATATTAAATAGCAAAATGTTAGGCTGTTTTAGCCAAGTAATTCCTGTCTAAATTTGCTGTAAGGTATCTAATTATTAATATTTTCTCTAATGCTTAGTCTTTTCGATAAATTGAATTTTGATGAGCATTATAAAGCGAGAATAAAGAAAAATAAACCTTCTTTCAAAGTTATGTGACTTTGAGAAATGTTTAAATTTTGGTCTCTTTTTTTAAACCTGTTTTCCGCTTTATTTTGTATTTTTTTTCTTCATATTTTCTTTTGATCATACCATGTTATAGTGTATAATACATACATAAATCTAAATAAATTTGTGGTTATTTTGATACATTCCAAATCCAATTTTTTGAAATATTTTAGTTCAAATTATTTAAAAATTTTCATTGAAGTTTTTATGCATACAGTGGGTAAAAAAAGTCTCCGTACGCGGATACGAATGCAAATCAAAGCTTAATTTGTCACACAAAATCCATAATGATAAAAATAAAAACTTAAAAATGTGTTAAAACTAATATTATTTAATATTTATTCCTATTAAAAGGATGATAATACTGACGAAATTAAATAATAAATCTTAAAAACTCAAAAAATGCCGGAAACATGGAACAAAAAAGTCTCCGTACGGTGCCTAGCACGCGAAAAAAGTTTACAAAAATGCAAAATACATTTACAAAAATGCATTTAATGATCAGTGGGCCCTCCTTTGACCTTTATCACCTCTCTTAGACGTTTTGGCATGACCCCTACAAGTTTTTTTGTTGTTTTCGGAGAAATATTACACCAAATGCTACTAATGGCTTTTTTGAGTTCAACTTTGCTTTTTATGTCATATTTTTTGAGTTGTCGGGCAATTTCTTCTCACAAATGTTCGATGAGGTTTAAATCGGGTGACTGGGGAGGGTTATTAAGTTGTTGTTTACGATGGTAAAGGCACCACTCTTGGCAAATTCTAGAGGTATGTTTAGGATCGTTGTCCTACTGAAAAGAAAATCCAGTTCCAAGAGATAGTTTCTCTGCTCTGGGTAACACATTTTGTTTCAGAATATCCAGATATCCAAATCGATCCATAGTTCCCTCGATGAATTGCAAATTTCCTACTCCAGAAGCAGTCATACACCCCCACACCATAACATCGCCACCACCGTGCTTCACAGTTCCGCATAAATTCTTAGTTAGCATTTGTTTGTTTGGTTTTCTCCACACCATAACTCGGCCATCTGACCCATGAATGTTAAATTTTGATTCATCACTAAAAATAATGGATTCCCAAAAAGATAATGGCTTGCTTACATGCTTCTTTGCAAACTCGAGGAGCTTTTTCCTGCTGCACAAACTTATATAGGGTTTCTTCCGGGCAGCACACCCATGATAACCACTTTTTTTAATGACATTTCTCACGGTTTGAGTTGAGACTTTAGTGTTGTAACTAACCGTTAAATCAGCTGCCAATCGCGGTGCACTAATTCGTGGATTTTCTTGAACTTGGTGTATGATGTTTCTTTTATGCACGCGATTTAATTTGGACGGCCTCCCGGATCCATCTCTATCCTCAAGTGAATGAAGTTTATGATAATGATATATTGATAATGATATATTGTACAGTAGACTTCGTTTTTTTAGTCATTTCACTAATCCTTTTCATGGATAATCCATCTTTTCGCAATTTAATCACTAATTCCCGAATAGCTCTGGGAACTTCCATTTTGAGACGCTCAACTTTAACGATTAACTTTCTAACGTCAAAGATTTACTGCGGGCCTGGTTTAAACAAGTCAGAAAGAAATTGCATAACGCGTACGGAAACTTTTTTTGCACTGCAATTTTCAATTTACCTTAGATATTGCAAATAATATGCTTTTCTCGCTTTGTAAAAATGAAAATTTATAACAATCTCTTTCTATAGACTTATACTAAACACATATAGACAGTATTTAAGGAAAAAATGCAATNATACATTCCAAATCCAATTTTTTGAAATATTTTAGTTCAAATTATTTAAAAATTTTCATTGATGTTTTTATACATATGTCCAGGGAATAGACTACGGACTAATGAATTTTATATATTAAAGCTAAAATTAAAATAAATAGAAGAAATTTTCACACTTTCAGCCAAATAATTGCTGTAAATTATCTTAATATTCTAGTAAAAGAGTAATCTTTTAATTTGACCCGGGAGTTCGAATCCTAGAGTCGACACTACAAAATGTCAGTCACTTCCTTCGCCATATAAAGAGTTTTCAGTTTTCTACACATTCTAATTTGTGTCCCTGTATTATTAGAATACGATGATCTCATTTAAGTATAGATGACAGCACCCATGAATCCGCTAAACTAGGTACAGCTAAATTTCTTCTTTACTATTTTAAAACCATACTGGTTGTAAATGATAGAGAAACCGTATTGGTTTAATTCAGGGCTCGAAAAACAGCCCGTCCGCCCGTCCTCGACGGTCAAAAATTCTCCGCGGACAACGAATTTCTCGAATCCGACGTCCGCGCGGACGGCCATTTTCCCGTTAATGTTCCTGATACATTTTCAATTTTTGTTATCTTACAAGAGTCTTGTAAGTTACAAGGCAGCAAAATGACCCACAATATAGCAACATACTGCTCATATATTGATGTTTTCTCTGTCTGGGAGTACTGCAGCGGTTGAAAGGGGCTTTGCAGCAATAAACTTAGAAAAAAACACAATACGTACTGGTCTAAAACAAGAAGCTTTAAAAGCAATTATGAACATCTACCTAAATGGAAAACCCCTTTCAGATTTCTGTTCAGAAACCTCTGTAAATCATTGGCTTGATTGTGGAACTGGAAAACGTCACATTTGATTCATTTAAAAAACGCAGTACCCTCGCATAACTTGACCCTTGTCATTTAAATTATTTCATAAAAGAAATACTAGGTTACTATTAGTAACCTAGTATTTCTTTTATTACTGTATAATGTAATTCTAGTAACGATTAATTCATTGAGCAATTTATATAAATGCTTGTAATAAATAGGAGAAAATTAAATTTTTATTTATTTAAAAGCGACGGGTTAGTTTCAACGGAGGACGGGTGCATTGTTGGACAAGCCGTCCTCGGGGACGGGTAAAAATTCTGAGTTTTTTCGAGCCCTGGTTTAATTCCTGGTTTTTTTACCATACTAGTAGTAAATGGTTTGAAAATCATAAGGTAAAAAATGTTCTCTGATGTAAACTTTACAGTTAATTTAATCTTAGTCTATTCCCTAAGTTGAATTTTTTATAAGTTTTAAAAAGCAAAAAATTTTTCTTTTTGTGATTTTGACAAAATTGTGGTCTTTTTTGACCAGTTTTCCGCCATCTTTTTACTTCGTTCTTTTTCATATTTGTATTCATACCATGTTTTAGTGCATTATGCACACATAAATCTTAATAAAAAATTTTTAAATAGATAATTTCAAAGTTTTTTCTCTGCAGGCATTCTAGAATATTAAAACAATTTTCGTTTCTGTTTTTATGAGATTTCTCATTTTACGTAATTATGTATATTGTTTTACGTAATTATGTATATTACTTTGTATATTGGCTCATACTATACGTGCGTAGTTATTAAATATTATACTTAATAATAATTGATGAATAATATATTATATAGATATATTTTGCTAAGTTTTAATACTAAACGGAAGTTCTAAAATATATGATAAATATGCCTATACAATTGAAATTTTAATTAGACTGTTTTCTGAAAACTCGGACTTTTGAGAAGAGCAAATACCTTTCGAATACGAAGAAAATTTTGCTTCAGACACGGCAAATAACAAACTCATTGATTAAAATTCCTTTTGTATCTATTCACCATAATATGAGTTTGTGGGATGAGGAAATCTCTAATGAGGAAATAATTTCATACATCAGTTTCTATTGTAAAACTTTTGTTTAGAATAGCGTATTTATTTAGGATTTTCGAAATTCTCTTCTAGTATTCTGAACTATTTTCATGAACTACAAAGCTTCACTATATGTATACTATTTTTGAAAAAAGTAAAATGGTTTTCAAAAGGTGACTTATAATTCTATTTTCTAAAGATACAATGGAACGACTGGTTGTGCATTTTCGTTAAAAGGGAATTTGATCTGCAACTTTATATACTGTTGGAAATTTCTCAGTAAAAATGGTTAAATAACAGTTTATTTAATTGTTATTTTACCATACTCAAACAAAACAGTCAGATAATCATAAATAAGATTGTATTCAAACTGTCAACTTTGAGAAAACGTTTATTTACAGGTTTCACCCAATGCGATTGGCCGAGATAACATGCTGGTTGGGAGCTGGACTCACATTCGTGTAAACTATAATTCGAATCCAGCCGGCAGAAGACTCCCTGTACAGTGAATGGCGCACGTTAAATCTGCCGGGTCACAAAGTCCTCCTAGTTCTCATAACAAATTATACCTCGGGGTACTGAATCGGAGATAGAACGATTTCTGGTTCTGGTCAAAATTACGATATGTGGATGAATGAATGGATGTATGAATGGGTCCATCCTATAAACGGGTGTGACGTATGGGTGTGGAAGAAGTCAAATTCTTAGGCATCGATTTCGCCACTTGAAAACAAGAAAAATCTCACCCCTTTCCTTAATGGCTTATCACAATAACAACAACCCAATACTGTTAAACAAGCAAAATTTTATCTCGCCAACTAGTCTCACACAATGAAGCCACTTAGCTCTCAGCAGATAGGTTCATAGGCCGACAGATGAAGAGTTTTCAGTTTCCCGTATATCCTAATTTGTGACCCTATGTCATTAGAATATGATGATCTCATTCAAGCATAGAGGACAGCGCCATAAAGCTGCTGAATTAGGTCGTGTTAAATTCCTTTTTTTATATTTTGAAACCATACTAGTTTTAAATAATTAAAAAACGGTATTGTTTTTATTTTTGTTTTTTTAACCATACCAGTTGTAAATGGTTTCAAAACCATAAAGGCAAAAAAAAATGTTCTCTGACGTAAACTTCACTGTTAATTATATAGACGATCGTGAAATTTTTTTTGTTGCTCCTAACACTATTGTATTGATATATTTTGATTTCCTATATCAACTGAATATTCGAAATCATCCTTTTTGCAGATATAACAGTATATATATATATATATATATATATACACATGAGAGCTGAAAGAAATTTTCTTTTCAGACAAGGAATATTTATAAATATCGACTGAAACAGCAAATTAAATAATATCAAAACATCTCAGCATGTGTAGTTTTCAGCTCCGTTTTGCAAAAACTTTCCCAGAAAAGGTAACTATTGGGAGGAAATTCGTTGTCGCCTTCGGCTAGGAACAAAGTTTGATCTTCTCTGGTGACACACGTCAGGCCAGGACGGCTCTAACTACATTCAGGAAGCATAATTGACGTAGACACTGTCAAATATGTCCTGGAAAGGACGTGTGACTAATAATATTGGCAAAAGGGATCGCATTAGACTTTGATTTAGTTCCCTACGTGTAATATGTAATAGTGGCTTTCTGAAGTTGTTTCATGTTTTGCTTCAATGTCGCGATCCCCAATTGTGTATGGAATACAATCTTTGGAAATGATTACAACATTTTGAATTTAAGATATTTTAGCAATTGCTTAGTAGCTCGTTGTTAATTGTGAATTGAATTAGATATTTGTTCTTATAAAGTTGAAAAAAGATGTCTTGGTAATGTAGAAAAGATTTCGTTTAGTAAGAGCTTGCGAAAAACCAAGAGATTGAAATTTTTTTTTCGCGTTTAAAATTAAAAAAATTAAGGAAAATTGGAAAGTAATCGAGAATTATATTATGTTTATATGATGTAATGTCAGTTATAAATATTATTTGGACCGGAAAGTAATGTCCTTTCGATGCATTTTATATATGTTGTGAAGAATTTATTTTTAATTAATAATGTTTTCACCCTCATTAACAATAACCTTTCAATGTCGGATTGAAAATGAATCGAAATGGGCCGAAAAAAATTAATTGGTTTTCAAGACTAACGAATATTTAATGCGCCGAAACGACATTACTTTCTGGTCCCCCTAATATACATTTTTATTTTTCCTCTTTGATATAATAACTCTTTTCATTTTGAACTAAAGGATTTTTTTAGACCATAATTTAGTTCCTTCATATAATATGTAATAGCGACTTTCTAAACTTGTTTTCTGTATTGCTTCAATGTTGGGTTCTCCAATTGAATTTGGAATACAATCTTCGGAAATGATTACAAAATTTGGAATTTAGGATATTTTAGCAATTGTTTAGTAGCTCATTGTAAATTTTATCAGGTATTTGTTATTCAAAAGTTAAAAAAAAGCTTTGAGAATAGAAAAGACTTTCATTTTTACGAGGTTACGAAAAACTGAAAATTGAATATATTTGTTTTCCTGTTTGTTTAGAAATTTAAAATTTAAAAAAAATTGGCAAGTTATCAGGAGTTAAATTTCCTTTGTATGATATAATATTAATAATAATATTAATAATAAATAAGGGTTTTATTTTCAACTATTTTATAATTACTTAACTCGCTTTTGAGCTTAATGATTCATTTATTTTTTTAATCAAAATATTATGTTTTTTTTTATAAATTACTACAAAAATGCTTGAATAGTTACTTAAATTTTTTAAATGCTTGCGTAGTTCTAAAAATTGAAATGAAAAATATTTGGTTCAGATTTTATTGTTTGGAAAGGATGCAGAATGCAAAAAGATCAAATGCAAATATAAATGAATCGATTAAGCTCAAAGAGAAATTGAATTATGAGTTGAGAACTATAATCCAGACAATTGACATATATTTTTTTTATATCCTTATCAATTTTGGAGGAAAATAAATACACATTTCTTTCCACACAATTTTATTTAAGTGGTTGTGTTTGGTATAACTCTTTCCTCTACTACTTGTGTTGACTAAAAATTGCTCCTGAGGGAATTTGAATCTTAAACGTTTTGATCGAACTACAATATTCCTGCTTATAAAATATTATAGTATAAGAGCATTATTTCGCTGAGGCTTAAGCCTTGTAATTGAATACGGCTATACTATCGTGCAATTGAAAAAACAACGTAAGTGCTTCTCAGTTGATTCCGAGAAACAAGTGACAACTATTTCCTTTCTATAGCCACTGATATGTACGCTAAAATAAAATGTCAAAAAACTGATAAAACAGAATTTATTTTTTAATATTATTTATTTTTTCTTTTTGCAGTTCGTAGTTTAACATACAAAGATGCCAAACATATAAAAATCTCAATTTTGAATTTTTTGTCGCGTACGTTGATTTTTCAATTGCAATGCAGTATACTGCTCATACTAGCAGTTAAGAAGTGCTAACTTTCTGTGTGTTCAACATAAAGAAATACACTATGTCTTGCTCTAAAATAAATTAGAGATGACAAACCACAATTAGTTTTGAAAAATAATTATATAAAGAACCTTTCAGAGTCATAAATCCTTTTTTCACAAAAGAAACTTCCCGAGGATTATTATGGAAAGGTACACAATGGAATTACTATAGAGTTTTGCACTGTTTTCTTAGAGTTTTTCACTGTTATTTTGCTTCAATGTCGTGATCCCCGTTGGGTCAATGTCGTTATTTTGATTCTTCATGAAAAGTTTTGCAAGAAAAGGTGATACCTTTGATATCACCTTTTCCTGAAAAACTTTTCTTGACTAAAATTTGGCTAAAATTGGCTTCATCAAGTTTGGGCTGCACCATGTTCTATCTTATTACAATATTAATAATTTTAAATTTGACAGCGAGTGCCTAATAGTAATCATTCGCTATCTGAGGTTTAGACATAGGAATTGAATGCAACTAAACTGCTCAAACTCAAAGAAAAGCAAACTATTTTCTTACTCAAAATGAAGATCGCAAATTATGCCATTATAAATTATGTATACTGCTCATACTTCCAGCTAAAAGAAGCTAACTTTCTGCGCATTCAGCATCAAGAGATACACAATGTCTTACTCTAAAACAAAGTAGAGAAGATGAATCAAAAGTAATAAAAAAAAAGAACTATATAAAGAACCTTTTAGAGTCGTTAATCCTTTTTTCACAAAAGAAAGAAAACCTCCCTTGGATTACAATGGAAAGACTCACAATGGAGCTACTACAGAGTTTTGCATTGTTTTCTTAGAGTTTTTCCATGTTAGCCTTCGGTATCACCTTTTCCTGCACAGCTTTTCTTAACTAAAAATTTCCTGCGACAAGTTTAGGATACAACGTTTTTTGTCTTATTACAATATTGATAATTTTAAATTTGTTAGTGAGTGCTTAATAGTGATCATACGTTAGATGAGGTTTAGACATAGAAATGGACTGCAACTAAACAACACAAACTCAAGAAAAAAACAAACTATTTACGCACTCAAAATGAAGATCGCAAATTATGCCATGTTCAAAATCTTAATAGTGGATATTAGGCAAAATTTATAAAGCTATTCTTAAAACAAAAGACAAAGAGCACACCAGACTCATGGATATCTAACTTATTACGGAAGGAAATATTTCACGATGAAATTACCATTTACTTTTACATTGTTTTCTCTCATAAAAGCAGAATTCATCAGTTGACTATCATTAATTAGTTTATTCATTAGTATTTCCAATTTTCTCTAAAATCATCTAAAATTTTGGTTTTCAATATTAAAATTGAGTAAATAAAATTATCAAAACACATTCACGAATTTTATCGCACCATTACATATTTTTCGTGTTTAACAATTAACAACCATAGAATATAACTAAGTATATTTAAGTTATTAAAATAAAAGTCCTATAGAGAAGGGAAAATGAACTATTAATTTTTATATCATTTTCTAAAATAAATATCCGCTTATAAAGTTGACTATTTGTTATGATAGATTTTTAGATCACCTAAACATTCCTCTTAATCATAAAATTATCAGGCTTGCAATTTCCAATGTTTGCTTAAAGTCTTAACTTGAAAATTTTCAAACATCTAACAGCTTTTTTTATCTTTAGTTTTTTAACTTTAGTTTTTTTAACTTTACTATTTTTAGCAGGGGGTTGCTTAAAGAGCAAAAAGTGGCGTTGAACGATTTTTCTTTCCATCCTTAACGATGCTTTTCTTGCAAGAACTATCGTCATTGGCTCATTTCTTATGCTGCTTTAAAATCTGTTTAAACGATCCGGGCAAGGTCAGTATGCTAAAGAATCAATATTAATCTTCCCTTGAAGAATAATTTTTTTCTTATTATGGCTGTCTTATTTTTAGTGGCAACGAAACAGCTAATGTTTTTTTTTTGCTTAGTAAAGAAAAAAAAAAAAAAAATAGTTTATTAAAAAGTGTCATGTATAAAAAAGTTAACTTCAAAAAAAATACGAAACGTTATTAGTTATGCATTGTTCCATTGCATAAACATAACCCAACTTTTTCAACAAATTGCAAAAATTTTTTCCGGCTAATTAAAGTTATCTATTTAATAGAATATTAATTCAGAATAAAAATAGTTAAAATATCAATATTTTTATCTATGCCAAGAGTAATTATTTTTAGTTTATCTCGTCACAGGTGATGGGAAGTGAGTTCATATGCAAATTAGTGCTTTTTAGTATTCAACTCATTAGCTAAATAATTTTGAACCTGACTCAGAAGACAAAGAAACTTCTTGTTTAAGTATCGTCCTAAGCTGGCTTTTGTAGAGGTTTGTTCTATATCATCACCAAATATATTTTATAAGTCGTTAATATTTATTAGTCATTATTAGATTTGTTTATATTTATTAATCATTATTAAAATTATCTTTTTAATAGCACATTAAATCAAAATAAAATAATTCAAACATCAAAGTTTATATAATGACACGAATAATTATTTTTAGTTTATTTCGTCACAGGGGATGAATAGTGAATTTATAAGCAAATTAACGTGTTTTAGTATTCAATTCAATAAGTAAACAATTTATAAACCGGCTCAGATGACAAGGAGACTTTTGGTTCAAATATCGCTTCAAACTAAAATTTTTAGAGGCATTTGCCTCAATACGCAATTTTTTAGTACAACTGAGTAATTTATTTCCCATTGGCCTTACTGCGCAGTTATTTTCATTCCTTCGGACTAGATAAGTAATGCGTGCGAAGGCCTTCTCCTTTCTAGAAGGTCTAACTCAACTCAACCGTATATAGAAAGTAGACTGAAAGGGAAATCTCATGATTCATAATCATTATTTAATTTTAACGAATAATATGATGCTGAATATTTTCTTGTCAGTATCATTCGAATATGTTAAATATCCAATTACATCAGCAAATATACAGCTAACATTACGCTAAAATGTTAATTGTTCTTTTTTTGTCGAAATTATACCAAAACTAGTCTGAAATCAGTATTTTTTTAAAAACAATTTAAGTATTACATATTTTCTGAATTTTGAATTCAAATAATACCTTTATTTTTTGTGATTCAAATCAAAAGTATTTTTTAGAATTATCCAAATTTATTATCAGTTTAAGCAATAATAAAGGAAAATTCAAATCTGGAAATCTAAAAATAGACAAATGAACAGTGCGCAAAGAAGAAGAGGAAGAAAAAAAAATGGACCACCCTAACAAACTTTTGATCAAATAATCGAATTTTCACTTCCTAAGACTCATTCTTAATGGTTCGAGGGGTTGACCTCAAATATGGTAATTAATTAGAGCAGACGATATTTTAAGTTACGAAATCAGGCACAAAAACATACTTTCTCTGAATAAACATATTTTTTTTGAATGGATTCGGTTTTCTGATCCCCAAAATATAGGGGGTAACCGCAAATGGAAAATATGGTTCATATAGTTTGGTCTGTGGAACGATCCAAAATTTGGATCCCTCAATGTTAATTTTACTTTTTGCGTATTTCGCCATATCTTGAAAATCTAATCCAAAAATAATCCCATGTAAAATATAAATTTTTGTATGCATTTATCATTTTCAATTATTTTATTTAATAATAATCGAAAAAATTTTGAATAGTAGGTAAAAAAGTTTTTACGTCATTTTAAAATACGTAGTTTTACATGCAAAATACAAAATTCGAGCAAAATCGGTTGCATAACACCTCTAAAAGAGGTAGTTAAATCTTAACTTCATTTAATGCATGTTTAATCAATAATTAATGGATGTTTAATCAATTTAACTAAATTGTTGTGAGAAATGAGGGAAAACATTACAAAAACTATGTTAGAAGAAATCAAAAAAAATCATATTATCATTAAAAATACAATCAATGAAAATTTCTCTTTTTCTAAATTTTTACTTTATGACATAAAAGCATTGCATATAAACTTATCGAAATTATAATAAGTTTTTAGTAGATTTAAATATTTTCTAAACATAAATGAAGCTCTTTTTGCCAATATAAGAAAATACAAAACTTTGAAATAATATTTTCTTTAATTTTTTTATAAATATAAATTTCACGAAACCGTCAAAAAATACATATACTTTGATGTCTTTCATAAGACTTGAGGAAATAAAAATGATTGGTGTGTACATGCACACAGTGGATGGTGGGAATGTTAAAAATATTCAGCAATAACTTATCCATTTGAATACCAAATAGATGATTAGTTATATCGTTGAAACTCAGAAAAAAAATCTGAAAACTATATTATAGTTATATAAACCATTCTAAACCCGTTTTTTGAATTCAAAAATAGTCGAATATATCCTTATACTATTGGGGGTATCAACTTCAAAAAGATACATTTCCTTTACTCAAGTTCCACTGAACATTTATTTACAAATGTATAAAATGTTATTCTGGTTTTTCAAAGACTAGTTTTTTTTAACAATATTTATTTCCCTTACGGTTTATGTGCGACATAAAATGTAAGATTATATTTGATATTTTCCAAATTTTTCTTATAATTGAGTAATATTTCTCTGATTATTAATCACTTAATTATTTGACTACGTAGGCAAGTATTTAAAAAAATTTTGGAAAAAGATTTTAGCAAAAAGATGTGTACTTTTTTTTAAGATGTGTTAAATAAATTCATCTTACTATAGTTATTTATTTATAAATCCGACAAAATTTCCCTTAAAAAATCTTAATTTAATCACCGTTCTTAAATACTATTCAACCATTTTAGAGATAACTAATTTATCGCAAATTTAACCTACCTTAGTTAATTTGCATAATTTAATTCATGATTAAATATGATTAAATATGCTCTTTTTTCATTTTTCTTTCTAAGGTAAATGTTGTATTTGTTTAACTTGACTGTTCTTGAAAACTTAACTTATATTTTAGTTTTGCTGCAAATATTGAAAAACATACATGAATAGTTTGATACCCAGTACTCGTTTGAAATCAGATAACCTATACCAATTAGAGAATTTCTTCAACTTTTTTCTTTGGCAAATATTCAAAAGAATTAGAATAAAATAATATCATAAAGAAAGATTGTCCTTTCCAATTAAAGGTTATATGAGCTGTAGAGGGACTAATTTGGCATTTTAAACTCAAACTTTTGACATTTAAAGTATGTCAATACAATTCAAATTTTTAAATTGTTTATTTGTGCTAGATATTTCGTGATAAAGTTAACAATAGTATAGCAATGATAATAAGACTGATGCATCAATGCATAGCAAATAATTGAAAGGTTAGCAGTGAAAAAATTAAAAGCCTCCCAAAAATTTAAATTTTTTACCGCTTCTGCTTAATTGTGACAAAAGTATGATTTTTGTTTGGTGAATAGGGATTAGTTTCAGTTACCACTCAAATCAAAATTTTTTTACTAGTCAAAGCAAGTTTTTTTCAATGCGAATTTTCATTGTTGACATAATTGTATTGGGCCATGCGTATTGGTCCAACTTATTGAATACGAGACAATTTTGCCACCATGTTTTTTTTTTTCTCTCAAAGATCATAAAGACAACAAAAAATGACATGCTATTAAAAAACGTGAACAAATTATTAACTAATTGTCAGATAATGATTATAAATATTAAATAGCTATATTTTTCTATCTATCGATATATACGTTACCGGGAAAGTATGAAACGCCGGCATTGTATACAATGCCGGATGTTTTTAGGCGAAGTATGAAATGTAAGAAGTATTACATACTTTCCCTAGCCATTGTATAAAATGCCTAGGCATTCTATAGAATGCCAAATGCTATTTATGCAAAGTATGAAATAAACGTCCTGATGAGGTTATTATGTAAATGATGTGCATGTTACTGTGAATGACCGAAATCGGTGGTTGTTGATTTTCAACGGTGAATGTTGACAATCATATGGTCGCTTTGGTGAATGTCTGAAATATTTATTGCATCCGACTTCATTTTAATTTATTCGTGGATATAATTTAATTTATTCGATATTTTAATACTTACTGACTATAGATTGGAAGAAACACCAGTGTTTGGAGTATCGGGCAAATGTACACCGGACAATGGCACTTGACCTAAAAAAAAAACATCAGTGTAGGATATACCGGGCAAATGCATACCGGGCAAATGCATACCGGGCAATGGCACTTAACTAGATCTAGTATGAGTAACCCTTTGGTAAATGTCCAAAATATATACCAGGTCTAGTGCCACTGCCCGGTTTTTTTTAAGGTCAAGTGCCATTGTTCGGTATACACCTGCCTGGTATACTGTGCACTGATATTTTTTTAAGGTCAAGTGCCATTGTCCGGTATATATTTACCCGATACTCCACTGATGTTTCTTTTAATCTATCGTCAGTAAGAATTAAAATATCGAATAAATGTAATTATATCCACGAATAAATTAATATCAAATCGGATGACGTTTTGAATTTGTCGTTTCTGAATGACATTTTGACGAGTCGGAGATGTAATTTATACTTTGCCGGTAACATTATATATATATATATATATATATAAATCTNATATAATTTTGAACTTGTAAAATGTGTGTAGGTCAGTTTTCAAACTAAATTAATTTTCCTTAAATATTTTATTTGCACTTATTTACCTAACTCTTAAGAGAAAATTGAAAATGATCATGAATATCACTAATAGAAATTAATGATGATTACATTTCACAGTTCATTACTATCTCCTGAATAAAAGGTACTATATCAACCAGGCTATGCTTTGACTGGATATATCGGACAGATAAAAAAACTTAGTTTATTGTTTTTATGGTAGCAGTAGATATAACCTTCGTTATATTTGGTTCTACATTTATCCATATCATGCATCAAGGTTTGGTGGTGAATTCCTACGTAGGTGGGGAAAAAAGTTAATGATCATATGATAATAATAAGTTAGCGAAAATGAGACTGATCTGTTATCGCATCTAGAGTAAAAAGAAAATTATGCCTAACTACTGTCATCATTATTTGTGCATCAACGGAAGCGTAGAAGTAGTTAACAGCTAGTTATATTTTTATATATTTTTTTTGGAAAATAAGGTATGATCATCGAGTTTTGGGAAAGTACTCGCAATGATTTAATGAGCGTGAAAATTGCTATAAATCTTGTCTTGGAAAAGTGATAATTTTGGAGGTTTTCTTTCGCCTGATATTCCCTAAGTCACAAAGGGAGTAATATCAATTTTAGTCATTGTTCTACTCTCGCTGAATGGTAAAATTATTTAGGAGATATAAATACAAGATTTCGGAGAATTTTATTGCTTCTTAATCAATCGGGCAATAAAATTTAGTAGTTGCTTTACTTTTGAAGTTACAACCTAAGCATGCATGGTTGCTAATTGTTAGAATTATTATTGATTGGCTTGATTTTGTGGGTGCTTTTTTATAGAATAACAAGCGTAATTAAGAGAAATTACTTAAGACTAAATTGTATTTTTTTTAAAAATAAAAAATAAAAAATCAGTGAAATGTACTTGAATTTTGAAAAAATTTATTATCTGAAATGTGAAAAGTTCACATGTCTCGATAGCTTAAAAAAAGGCACCCATCATCAAGATAAATCAGGCATGAATGAGAAAAACTAGGCAGATTTGAAAAAGTAATAAAACACTGAATTGAATATGAAAAAAGGGAAAAGTTGAAATGAAAAACGAAAAAAGAAACACCACTTTATTTAAAAGAAAGAGTGTTGACCGAAAATTGTAAATCAGGTCAGGATTCACTTCCAAGTGGTATGGAGGAGTTGAGGGTTTATTGTCTTTTCCGGTAAGGGGCCGTTCAAAAAGTACGTACACAAAAATGGAGAAATTTTAAACCCCTCCCCCCCTTCGTACATTACCGTACATAAGGTCTTANAGTGTTGACCGAAAATTGTAAATCAGGTCAGGATGCACTTCCAAGTGGTATGGAGGAGTTGAAGAATTATTGTCTTTTCCGGTAAGTGAATATATTTTGTTGAAATATATAAATTATGCAAGTGTTCATTGATTTTGTAGAAGATTATAAATTTTACATTCTACTGTATCTTCATGTTGTAAGGGTCTTATAAATATGTGTTGTAGGGTACATTTGTCGTTTTTTCTGTGGGGCTCTCAGAAACTTTTTGAAGCATTTTTTCTATGTTTAAATCAGTAATAACTTTCCCCCTCTAAAGCTACGTTAACAGGAAGGAAAACCAAATGTATAAGTAATTAAGGATGATAAAGTTTCTTAAGTTATTTCATAATGGACACTACCTCATGAGCTACCTCATAAAATTAAAATTTCCTGAGGTAGTTTATGATAAGACAGTTCATAAAGAAGCCATCTTCTGCTTTCACTCAAGCTATGATAAAATAATTATAGTATGATGAATTTATTACACGAATCTAGTGAATCATGTACCGAAATTCTCTCATAATTGTCATAAATCATATTAGGTGAACAAGAATCTTCGGAATATTTATCCAAATGAAATCTAGCCACGTTATCTTCCCTACAAAAAAATTAATATTCTTTCACTGTAAAAAAAATGTAAAGCATAATATAATGAATAACTTTAACATAATTACAGCATATTATTTGTAATGTTTCTTAAAAGCTTCCTTCTGATATCTAAACATCGAATTCCTTTTCCGCTTCGAATCCACGTTCACTAAGATGTAAATTTAAATTAGGTCAGACATGTAAATGATTAAGGACTACAATTTCTTAAGCTATTTCGTAATGGACTCTAGCTCATGAAATTAAATGAAGATTTGACACCTAGAATTTAGGCCAGGATTAGCCACCATACATAGATGCTGTATTAGCTATATCTTGCAACTATTCATCTTAACTAGTAGACGTTCTCTGTTATACAAGATTACAAATGAGTGGGGAAGCAATTTCACTCAACGGATGCAAGTCCTACTCTGACCGAAGATGAATGGATAATTTTCCATAAATCTGGAAATTGCATGATCTGTCCTTTAGCACGGTCCTCTTCAACTGCATCAATTACAATTTAAATAAGCTGTTTAACAAATGCATAAATTATATTTAGGCTTTCAACTGAAATCAATATTATTTGCGTTAGGTCTTTGGGGAAGAGGATGTTATAGTACACAATTGAGTTATTGCTTTAGCTTATTCATTAAAAATTTAAATACGCTTTAATTTAAATAATTCGAAATACATTAACTTGTTTATTTATACATTTCAACTTTAATGTAAATAATATCAAAATATAAAAGGCAACAGAAATATGACTGGTATTTGCATAGAACTTTTGTTAATATACTTTTATGTATTCTAAACTATTCTTAATTTCCAATTATTTAATAGGGAGCCCATTAAGGGCTTTTACCGTCTTTTTTAATTTCGCGGCACTACAGCTATATTTATAAGTGTGGTGTTAAGGTACTGTAAAGAGGCGAAGAGCTAAAATATACGACCATATACAGCGCCTTATGGTTGTTAGTATTTTAATCTAGAAAACGGTATGATATATGAGGAAAAATCATTTACAAAAATGAAGAGCATCATCGAGTTGTGAACTTTAATGTATTAATGCCAAAAGGAAAAAAGCTTAAAAAGCGAATTTTTTTTTGACTGGAATTTCTTACTGTGTTTCTGTCCTTCCTATGCATAGTTATCAAAAGGGTGTCATAGAATGCAATTCCATCAACTGTATCTACAATGTTGTTGTAATTTATGTTACCCTGTTTAAACCATCACAGCACCCGTTCTGGTAGATGAATTATGTTGAAACTTCATATATGCCTTACATAGACAATGGGGAAAAGAAGTCTGCTGTAAAAATAATTTACACTTTGGCCGGTAGATGGCAGTTTTTAGGAGCAAAAAGGACCTCACAGGCTTGTTTTGAGAGGTAGTGAATTGTCATCGTAAAAAAATAATTCTACCCATAATATTACGGAAAAAAATGATAAAGCTTTTCAAAAAATTCAAATATTCAAGAATTGTGCTGCAAGGGAGAAAGCTGTAGCTGTTTGCAAATAAAGCTGCGCTGTTAGCAATGATAACAAGTCTCGTTGTTGCTATGAATTGAGAAACGATTTACGTTACGGTTGTTGCTGTTGTTCACTTTCGTCGCACTAGAGCTGCACAATGGGCTATTGGCGACGGTTTGGGAAACATCCCTGAGAATGATCCGACGACAGGCCATCTCAATTTTGATCCTCTGCAGAAAGGATGGCACCCCCACGTCGGTAGCCCGACGACCTGCACGCGAAGTCGAGCACTTTACGGTAGAACAGTTTAACGACGACCAATACCGCACACCCTCGGTCCCTAAGCAGACTGATCGAAGTGGTCACCCACCCGTACACTGACCGCAGCCAGTGATGCTTGACTTCGGTGATCTGCTGGGAACCGTGTCTTAACGATCAGTCAACTGCGGGACTTACGTTACGGTTAACAATAAGCTGTAACTGAGCTCTAACACGTTATGAACGTAAGTTGCGATGAAGTTTTATAAGCTCTAGTAAACCTTGCAACATATAAGCTGCAATAAAGCTTACAGCATGCTTTGAATATGTGTTTAAAGAAAATAGAATGCACATTGAACATGCGGTAGCTTTAAATCTAAAAAGTTCTCTGAGAGAGCTATGGTTGGTCTGCCCGCTTGCAGGCAGCATTAGCTATGGCTAAATTAAGTTTGACTTCGAAAGTTTGTATGTGTTTTTGTTCCATAAGTTTGCAATTTCCTTAACTAGGGATCAAAATTTGAACTGTTATTGTTTTCATTCTTCTACAAATGGAAAAAAAGGTATATACCTCGTTTCATCGACATCTGTAAACCAGAGCAGGCTTTATGTTGGTTAAAACAGAGATCAGAAATATTTATAACCATTTTTTTATAATGTAAATAAGCTTTTCAAAAATCATGTAACTTACGTACAGGAAATTCAATATTTATAAGAGATCACATTCTGAGACCCATGAATTAGAAGTTATTTACCAGTTCCATAAAAACAATTCCTGAAACAAAATTTGAAAATAAATAACTAATCATCCTAATCTATTATTCATCTCTGAAATATAACGCTTAAAATGGTATAAAAATTTTTTTCATGCTTCATATGTACCAGCGGCCCACCAATTTTTTATCAAAAATATGTTTTCATTTAAAGTAAGCAGTTTTTTTCAGCTTTTGAGTACGAGAGTGCACAATCGAATATTTTGAACACGTGTTTTTTTTTTTGGGGGGGGGGGTTGGAAATNGGGGGGGGGATCTAAAAGTTATTTCTCAATATGCTTCTAAATTCCTATTCTTGCCAAGCCCATTTATTTCAGATAAATATTCATTATTATTTCTTTAAAATGCACAATGTTAATTATTCTTAAACAGAAATTTTTTATTTCGCACATTGCAAAAAATTCACACCAAAATGCTGTCTACTAAGTTTTCTACTACACCAAGAATTTTCTATTACACTGCTTAGAGCAAAGTGACCACACAAATTTGGTGCTTTCTGTAGCACAAAAATTTATAATTACAGTAAAATAAAAAACATGCATAAGTCAGTAAATATGTATTACTGTGATAAAATAAGAAAGTTAAATCATTAATTTAGAATAAAATGTACACTTATTTTTAAAATAAATCAACGATATGACTAGCACAGAGATAACCTAAAGACAAACTCGAACAAGGAGTAACAGAAAGGAAGGTAACAGAAATTAAATATGTTAAATTCACTTAATACAGTTTACACAGATTTAAAAAATAAATATAATTATTTTTATAACACAGTTAAAAAAATACAGGGGAGTGTCGGGTACCCCGGCCCACTGTCAATTTCATATGTATAGAATATTTTTTCAAGTCAATGGGCCATCGGACATTAATTGCTATATTAAAATAATATTATTTTCAAAGTTTCAAGTATTTATGCAGCTGGTAACATGGCAAACAATAGTTTTGAAAATATGTTGAATACAGTAGTCATGAAATTAAGAAAAATCGGTTGAATTTTGTGATCAAAATGATAAATGAGGTTTATCTATTGTCAATACATTGGTCATTTTCATTTACACCTGAAAAAACAGGCGAAAAACATAATTTTTGTAACTGGGCGGGGCTACCCGACACATTTTGAAAAGAGCTGAAAACATGTTTTTTTAAATTTCTATTTTTTTAAATTAAACTATTCTTTTTTGGGTTTATTCTTTTTGCATTATTTAATTAGATGATAAAACAATAGAAGCATTCAAAAATATTGATTATTACTCAATATTATACAGAAATATAAGCAATACTCCTTAAGTGGGCGGGGCTAACCGACTCTCCCTTACATATTTTAACGACCACCAACAAATCCTTCAATTAAATCACTAAGAAGAACGAAGTCTCACCGACTAAATCTCTAATTGCTAACTTCTGGAAATAATAATAATAAAAATGAATAAATAAACGTTAAGAAATTCACATTTTTGGAAGGGAAAATAGTTCTTGTTCTGTGGGTCTGAGAATTTGGTGTAAGCTAATTCTATTATAAGTGTTTAGATTTAAATTACACCCTTTTAATCGTATTTGAAGGCATACCGCCTTCAGATACGATTCTCCGATTACGATTACGATGAAAATGCTCCTTCATGCAATTATTTGAGCAGTTCAACACCATATTCAGAGATATATCATCACAGTTTTTGCAGCATAGTTGCTACGTTAAAAAGTAATGCAATTTTGAATTACCATGTCATGTCATGTCATGTTTATTTAACGTTTATTAAAAAGTACGTAAACTTTTAAATATGTATCATTAAATTGTAACATTCTGTGTCATAATTTTTCGAATGTTTATACAACACACGTACATACACGTACACGTACACACGCAATAAAATTTTCTGTATTAACTTTTAATATTATATGCCCTCGTATACGCTTCTATACAAAATAATACTAACTCATATTAGTTTTATAAAAATCTTATGATAGAAAAATAGTATAAGATTTAAAACTTAAGAAGATTAAAGTTTATAAAATAACATTAGAACAGATGGTATATATTGTTTTCCTTTTCTGTCAAAAACTATTTATTTGGAATTATTTGTCAGCGTCATTCTCGAAATCTCTAATAGTTAAAGAATAAACTCTTTTCTTGAAGTAAAATGAACGTTAGAGTGGCAAGAACAAACTTGCTTTTCTTTTTGGTAAATTTTTATTGAGAACTCATAACACTACGAGGATTTAAGAAAAAGCTTTGTACGTGATAAATCCCAAAATACTCAATATTACTCAATTTTGCTTTCTTTACCTAGATCCAAATTGCCAACTTCTTGAGAAAAATATAATATCGGATAATAAATAGAATATAACTGAAACTCAAAGGAAGATGTTGAGCTCTCTACTAAATGATTGTATCTGTTATTTATAGAGCAGAGAAAGGTGTACGATATATATTTTCTACTATAATATACTCAGAAAAAAAGTTTTCGAGAAAATGATTACTTCACGTTTCTATTGTGCAATTTATTTTCGACTACCCCAAGTGGTATTTTTTTTTAAAAAATATTTGTATCATGATCCATCAGACGTCTTTTATGCACCCTAACGGTAAAGTAAATGTTGAATAAGTTGTCGAAGAAAATTAATTTAGATTAAATAATAATTCAGATGATAGTTAAAGTAAATAAGTTAAATTTTAATATTAAGTGTATTTTTACAATTCATAATCTATCATTGCATTTTGGACAATTGTAATTTGATCATAATTGTGAATTGTTCTTTTTTTTAAAAAATATTTGTATCATGATCCATTAGACGTCTTTTATGCACCATAACGATAAAGTAAATGTGAAATAAGTTGTCGAAGATAATGAATTTGGACTAAATAATAATTCAGATAAGTTGAAATAAATAAGGTAAATTTTAATAGCATGTGTATTTTTATAATTCATAATCTATCATTCTATTATGAACAATTGCAAATTGTTTCTTTTTTATATTTGTAACAAGATCCATTAGACGTCTTTCATGCACCATAACGGTAAATTAAATGTGAAATAAGTTGTCGAAGAGAATGAATTTAGATTACATAATAATTCAGATGATAATTTAAATTTTAATAGTAAGTGTATTTTTATAATTCATAATCTATCATTCTATTATGAACAATTGTAAATTGTTCATAATCGTTAATTGTTTTTTTTTTAAATATTTGTTCAAGATCCATTAGACGTCTTTTATGCACCATAAAGGTAAAGTAAATGTGAAATAAGTTGTCGAAGAGAATGAATTTAGACTAAATAATAATTCAGATGATAAGTTAAAATAAATAAGTTAAATTTTAATAGTAAGTGTATTTTTATAATTCATAATCTATCATTGTATTATGAACAATTGTAAATTGTTCATAATTGTAAATTGTTTTTTTTTTTTTTTAATATTTGTAACAAGATCCATTAGACGTCATTTATGCACCTTAACGGTAAAGTGAATGTGAAATAAGTTGTCGAAGAAAATGAATTTAGATTAAATAATAATTCAGATGATAATTGAAATAAATAATTTGAATTTTAAAAGTAAGTGCGATTTTATAATTCAAAATCTATCAAGAAATTATTGAAAAAAATGGAAGATTCGTGATCTGTCAAATACCTTTGAATATATCAAATAACTTAGAATATAATTAATAGAATATAACTGAAACTCACAGGAAGATATTGAGCTCTCTACTAAATGATGGTATCTGTTATTTATAGAGCAGAAAAAGTTTTGCGATATATATTCTCTATTATATTATACTCAGTAAAAAGGTTTTCGAGAAATTGATTACTTCACGTTTCTATTGTGTAATTTATTTCCGACTACCCAAAGTGATACGTTAATTTTCTAAGACTCCTTTTATGCACCATAATAGAAAAGTAAATGTGAAATAAGTTTTCGAAGAAAAGGAATTTAGATTAAATACTAATTCAAATGATAATTAACATAAATAAGTTAAGTTTTGAAAGTAAGTATATTAAAAAGTAAATTGTTCATAATCTATCATTAATAATGAAATTATTGGAAAAAAAACATTGAAAATTCACGATCTGGTATTTATGCAGCTGGTAACATGGCAAACAATAGTTTTGAAAATATGTTGAATACAGTAGTCAAATATTTTAAATTTCTATTTTTTTAAGTTAAACTATTCTTTTTTTGGNAAAAAAAAACATTGAAAATTCGCGATCTGTCAAATACCTTAGAATATATTAAATACTTAGAATATAATTAATAGAATATAACTGAAACTCAAAGGAAGATGTTGAGCTCTCCACTAAATGATTGTATCTGTTATTTATGGAGCAGCAAAAGGTGTACGATATATATTTTCTACTATATTATTCTCAAGAAAAGGTTTTGACAAAAACTTTAAAATTTACAGTTTCAAGCCTGCAACAAGGTTGATAGTGCAAAATCGTAGTAAAATCTATGAAGTTAATCAGAGACTTCAACGGTTTCTTAAAGTACAAGAACAAGTTTTTTCTGTAAAAATTACGAAGAAATTCCATAATCAACCTGGCTTTTTTACCGTAACAAAACAAGTTTTCACAACATAAATAAATCTGTTGTCTCAGCAGACTTTTACCATATGGGAACAAGTTTTCTCTGCGAAAGTTACGAAATAAATCTGTACAAGCACAAGATGTGAATGTTTTATGCCCACAAAATTTGATCGACGAGTCATCTCTGGGATTTGAACCTGGGTACTTCATTTGAAGGCGTGCGCTAAGTCCCATGAGCCACTGCGGCTCAGGTGTTTTTATATAGAAATTGTGTTCGTAGGAATTTCGCTTCAATAGTATATAAATTTGACAGTAAAGTTAAATCGCAGTTTTCAAACAATAAAGTAATTGTTAAAAAGTAAGAACAAGTATAGAAAGAAATTTTAAATTTTGAAGGAAAGGTTAAGTTATTTTCTGCTGCACAAACCATCATGGCAAACGCTACAATTTCAGCTGATGATTATAATCCGTTTGTGATTAGGGTGAAAAACAGAGAAAAATCGTAAAAACCGTTTTGTCTACCAAACGACTTTAAACAGTTAAATACACGGGGAAATTCCGGAAAACGAGTATTCTCTACAGTGTATTTGAAATCAAAATGAGCGAATATGTTGAATTCAGAATACATACTAATCCTTGAGATAATTTTATAATGGCTTTTTAATGTTACAATAATTTAAAGGAACAATTACATTTTTGTATAAGCGTATTTATTGCTCATAACCTTTCATTTATTGTTATGATATTTTTAATGAAATATAAGAATTATGATAGGCAGATACAAGATCAAACGTCTTTCGCTATATATTATAATATAGTATGTGTGAAATATCTATATGAAAGTAAGTTGAATTTAGAATACATACTGAATTTAGAATACATACTAAATTTAGAATACATAATCAATTTATAATAATAGGTATATCTTATATAGGTATACCCATTCTTCGTCTAACCAGTATGCGTTAAATAGGAAGGAAAACCACTAAATCCTCTAGTGGTTAGCTCGATGGAGGGGATTCTAACCCATGATCCGTCTTCCATTGAGGATATTTTACGTCAGCACTGTGACCGATGCGAACTGAGTAATTCTTATCGACCGACCATCGCTGGGATTCGAGCCCAGTACACCTCATTGAGTTGTCTATCCCCTTAGCCACCATAGATCAGTCCTTATGTATTGATTGTAGTATTTAGCAAAGAAGTGAGAAAACCGCATTTTATTTATTTATAAAGATTTTAAGTTATTAATGTCTTAATTCCCTCCGCCGCAATAGTAAACGGTATTCTAAATAGTATACAGTATTCGAAAAAATAAAGTATTAAAATAAAATAAAATGGAGATTTAAAATAAGAAAACTGAAAAAAAAATTGAAAAAAATAACAAAATTGCAAAAATAATAAAATATAAAAGTAATAAAATATTAAAATAATAAAATACAAAAATAAAATAAAATACAAAAGATAAAAACTAAATAAAAGATATAAAAAAGAGAAAAAAAAGAAGAAAAAATAAACAATTAAGATTAAAAAAGATTTGAGACTATATTGAATAAATATATAGTAAAAAGAAATAGTACACAGTAGAAAGTTAAAAATCAACATATATTTACGTGAGATAGTGGCAAAAGCTAAAACAGTTAAGATCTTAATAAACCAAGTAAAAGCCATATTAATAGCCGCGCACAAATGCTCACACATGTATTATAAGGACAGACATGTATTTTAGGGATACATGTAAATATTCACATGCAAATAAATATTTACTTACAAATAAACATAAATATATAGATTAAATAGAAATATAAACATATAAATGCAAGTACCCAACATACAAATAAGGCTAAACTTATGAGTCTCGCTTGATATCTTTTAGATTTATATTTGCTATTATTTTGTCTTCGTTTTTTCTAGCTTTCTTATAAAATGTTTATGATTTAATTTCTTTTAGTGGCTAAGAAGATTTCTTTCTTTCCTTTCTCTAAGAACCCAAGCTGTCTAAAACGAGCCTTCCTAGCTATTCACTAAAGAACTTAAAAAAAATCTGTTCTTATAATTCACTAACCTTTATTATTTTTTTTATTTCATAGTGTATTTTGAAAACATTAATAATTTTATAAATCATATTTCTGAAACTCGAGTAATTCGAATATTTTCTGTATTGTTTTAACGGAAGTTAAATACTGAAAATAAAAGTTACTCATTAATATTCATTATATTTTTAAATTGCATATATTTATGAACATATATTTTTTTTTATATCAGAAAGCAATTTTATCGAGAATTGTAATTTAAACTGATATTTTTGATAAAAAATAGGAGGTTTTTATTTACATATCATTTATTTCCACGAATTTTATTAAAAATAGAAATCAGTCCCAAACCAAATTTTTTTAATTAAGTTTACACTGAATTGAACTTTCTTGATGAAATAAGATCCAAGAAAGAATCCAACAGAATCTTAAAAACATCGAATCACAATTTTAAATTTTATTAAGACATAAGTCGAATAAAAAGATCTTTTCCTTCTTTCTAAAATAATATTTGTTCTTCAATTTGTAAGGAGTAAATAATTATATTTTAATATTTCAAACACGTAAATGAACTTTTGCTTCTTAGAAGTAATTTTATTATGAGTTAGGGTTTTTTTTTGTAGAAAATATGTCTTACACTTTACATTCGTAGGATTATTAATGAAAATTTTAAAATTGTATTATAGAAAAGAGAGTAAAAAGTTTTTTTTAAAGTGTTTGCAGAATTTTAACCATGATGTTACTCATTCATTTCCTTTTGTTTAAATTAGTAAAAAAATATTTGAACTCTCTTAATATTTTACATTAATTACGATTTCGTAATTTTCCTTTCTTTCTACTTTTGTTTACTTGGCATAAAAAGTTATATTTAAATTCAAAATAGCTAATTTTTTCTTGAATAAAAATTCAAATTAGTGTATTCTGTAAAAATTTAACAAACAATCCATTTTGCTCTTACATTCCTTTTGAAATTCTAATTTTTCATGCCAGTCCTGACACAGGTTTGACAAAAAAATGCTATTTACTTTATTGCAAAAAGGTTTTCGTTCGAAAATATTTATTACATATAATATTTATTTTTGATTCGCATTATCCTTACTCTCATTCTTTTTCTCCGCAATATTTACTTCTAATTTTATTAGCTTCTTGCGAGCTTTACAGAGAACAAAGCAAAAAGAGAACATACCAATGCTTTTGTTCTAATAATGTGATTTTATCGTTCTGATAGGTAATTTAAATTATTCGAGAAAATAACTTTAAATTTACTAATTAATGTGCGCAGATCTTACTTTTAGACACAGAAGCGTACGAAAAAAATACACAGAAATGTACTTTTTACATATAAGTATACATTTTTTATGACGGATTTGAATTTTTGACCTTTAAAAAAAGGTCCCCCTTTTAATAAAGGTCAAAAATTCCGGAGTATATGGTTCAAATAGTTAATGAAGAGAAAGGTCGAAATTTCCGGAGTGTATGGTTCTAATAGTTAATAAAGAGAACAGTCGAAAGTTTGGGTCCTTTAAATTTAATTCCACTTTTTATCACAATGCGCTGCTGAAAAAATCTTAAATTTACTGGAAAAAAAACTGTCAACTGATGAGTCAGTATATATCCGTTTATTTCACAGAAAAGCACTGTTATTTAAAAACGAACACCTGTTTTTTAAGTAGATACGTACTGTTATTTCAACAAACAAACTTTGCCATTTTAACAAAAAGTTCTGTTATTTTAATAAAACAATTTTTTTTAATAAAAGCAAACTCTTTAAACAACTATGCCAGTGATGAGTGCCCTTACCGTCAGGCTAACCATGAGAGGTTTTCGTGATATACTTCTATTCATGTAACCCAAATGCAGTTAGTTCCATCAAAAAGACTTCTAAAAGCAAATATCTCCTAATACTTGATCCAGGAGTTCTCTTGTGTTCTGAGTTAGGCTTAAAATTACAAGGTAACGGTGTTGAACATTGGTAATCGTAAACTCAAAATGCGGTGAACTGCTCAACAATGGTTAACCAGTCAACACATAACCAGCCTACACTGGGAATCGAAACCGAAATACCTCCTTGGGAGGCAAGCGCTCTGTCCCCTGAGCCACTGCAACTCTAGTGTTTAGTTGTGAAGAAAATCTTAAACTGTATTTATCTTAAGAGTCTTACTTATTGAAATCATATTTAAGTGTAAAAAAGCTTACAAATTAATTGGCCTACCCTTATTAAAATGCTTGGCGATTTTATTTTCCGAAAAATTATATCTAAAGGGAGGAAATAATCAATTCAATAATGAAGTTGAATCCCACTTTTTTTAATTTTTTTTTATCTAATGTTCAAAATTATAAAATATTTGCTGAAAACTGAGAGCAAATGTAGAAAATATTCGTAAAATGATTTGAAAAGAAAAAGTTATCTTAAAATCAAAGCAAAACTGCAAAATGGAAAACTGCATTTCTGTTCAGCATAACTGCATGGTTTTAATCTTTTACGATTAGGATGAAAAACAGAGAAAAACCATTTTGTCAATAAAACAGTTTTAAAAAGTCATAAATACAGAGAAAACCTGTAAAACGAACAGGAATTTTTTACATTCCGTGGGTAGCTAACAAAAACAGAAAAATTTGCATTTTTCTTTAAACAGCTTTTTTCTGTGAAAAATATGTTGTTCTTTTACAGAGTTTATAAATATTTTTTACAATGTGAAATCTGTGTGCAACAAATAAAATAGAAAATGTTCTGATTCCTTCGTCTCTTGCTACATCTTTACCCTACGTGAAATCTAAGTTTTAATTTATTCAAAAAATTAAATTAACGTGGCTAAATTATCTAAACATATCAAACTTGACTGATTTTAATCATTAACTATATTTACTAGATTATTCTACGTTAAATTCTTTAATACTCAATAACTGCTTCGGCTAGACTGAAATATTTCAAATTATATGCAATTATTCTCATAAACAATTTCATTGAAATGCTTGCATAGAATATTTTTAACACGAAATAACTGTTCAGATATAATATAAATTACATTGAACAAATTCTTCACTGTAAGAAATTTGTCAGAAATTTAATAAATTCTATCATGCAATAAATCGCATTGATCATTAGATTCATGAGTTTATTGAACTATAGAATTATAAGGCAGTATAATACATATTTTTGTGCAAAGTACAATTCAATATAATAGGCAAGTGCAATTATTTTTCAAAATCTATATTAATATAATAATAAAATCTTGTGAATGGCACCAAAATACTGGTTTTATTTAAAAATAATGACGCGAGGTTACTCTCAACGTGAATTATTTGTAAAAAGAAAAAAAAAAACTAGAATATCTTCTTTATTTAAAAATCTTATTTTTATTGCGTCTTACGATAAACCTCCAAATGGAATTTAACTAAAAAAAACTTATTACTGAACAATATTTACAGAAGAAATTTCTTATAATAGCCCCACCCCCCTAAAATAAATAAATAAAAAAAATTAGTACATATTTTCATGGATACAAAGATTTATTCTTCTATTTTATTTTATAACCATCGTTGAACAGTCGACCCAATTTTGAGTTTACGATTGTCAATGTTCAACACCGGAGCCTTGTAATTTTGAACCCAATTCAGAATACAAGGGAACTCCTGGATCAAGTATTAGGAGAAATTTGCCTGTGGAAAGCTTTTTGATGAAACTAATTACAATTGGGTTATATGAAGAGGAATGTCACGAAAACCTCCCATGGTTAGCCTGACGGTAAGGGGACTCTAACTCATGATCCGTCTACCACTGAGGATATTTTATGTCAGATTTGTGGTTGGTGCAAGCAGAGTGAGGAATTTGTATTGACCTGTCACCTTTGGGATTCAAACCGCATTGGGTGCTCTACCCTCTTGGGTGCTAGTGAGTGCTCTATCTTCTATGCCATCACGGCTCCAAGATTCATTAAACGAATCCATAATTATAATAATTTTTTAAGAAATCATGAAAAATTAGTTATTTTCCCTTCTATAAATCTGTCGAATTCTTTTAAAAAAATTAATCCCCCTTATTATAATTTTTCGCATTTATGTAAAAGAGGAAAATTTAATTTATAAAGCGTCAACAATTATTCAATTTAAGTCTAATTTGAAAAAAAACTACCCCTAAAGACGGTTTAAAATTAAGGAAAGCCAAACTTTTATATTTTATATATTAATCAAGCTTTTAATGGTATAAAACTGTTCTCCTTTCAAAAAGACAAAATTTAGAGAATATTCTACCCTTCAATTACCGATAATTACTCCTGTATTTGAAACATTTTATTCACAAGCTTGACTTGTACTATAACTTGCAAGATAAGCATAATATCGTTTTTCAATAGTTTTAACTAAATCTCATTTTCTATTACGTCTATATTTAATTAATAAGTTCTAAACTAATGTATAATAATTACTATTTTTAGGAACGAATCATTAAACTATTGAGAGTTTATCCATAAATTGAAAGTAAGAAAAAAAAGTAATATTAAAAGGTTTATATGATTGTAAATATTTGTTGAATTTCTGTAAGTAGTTTCTGAAAAAGATTATTTAGATATACAGATATGGTATATAAATGAGTTATTAACAAAAATCTTGCACTTTTGATGTCCCAAGACTCTAAGCAATTTTTATTATTGAAATAAAATTCCAAATAATATTTTAAGGCTTTAAAAATAATTTACTGTTTGCTTTTAGTGAATGTAAATACATAGTAATTAGTATTTTAAAAATATTGCCAGTGTGAAAACATTTTTAATACTTCAGAAACAGCTAAATTTCCAGGTCAGAGTCTTTTTTGCACTCTAAAAAGTTTAATTTATAATATCCAAATAAAACGTGTCTCAAAAATTAGTGGTTATTTCAAAAATTAATTTAAAGAAAACGGAAAAGGTAGAAATGGTTTTCTGCGCTCTGCTTTGGAAACTAGCGTGTTTATTAAAAAACCCAAATATTTGCAAATTGTATCAACAGGTGGACTCTGCTAGCTGTAAAAGATAACTATAAAGGGATGTTTTCAAAACAACTACCAATATTTAAAGTGACAAAGTAGCACTGTCTAAGGACAGATGACGGGATATATTTTTAAATTGGAATAGTCTGGCATGCAGCTGAAAACATTGATTTATAGATTTCCAGTTAGAAACACCATTTGTTGATATATATTATTTTTTGTTTTGAATTTTGAAAATAATAAATTCTGTAGTTTTTAAAACAGAATGCATCAAACCGAACATTTCGGACAATTTCTGTTCGTATTTAATTCATTTTTGAAATATTCGTTAGTTTTTATTAATAATTTCCTTATGTAATTTATATTGCTAATGTATTAAACTAACGTATAATTTCAAGTTCAGACCTAAATATTTTAATCATCAGCAACACTAATATAACAGGAATATATCGGGTTGAGTAAAAAGTTTTCCGCCAAAAAAAAAAAAAATCCTGAAAAATGACAAATACATACAAAATCAGCAAAGCTAATGAGAATAGTTATCTCCATTCAAATCAACAATAGTCTGTCAACGTTTTGGCCACTTTTCATTCCCTTCTGCGAAGAACTGGGGGGTGCGCGAGTAGAGAAAGCAATCGACCTCATTTATGACCTCGTCATTTGAACGGAAGATTGTGCCATCAAGATGCAGCTGCAGATTTGAAAACAGATAGTAATCCGAAGGCGCCATGTCTGTGCTGTATGGTGGATGTTGCATCAAATCCCACTCTAACGTGTGGAGCGTCATGCCGGTCATTGCACTAACATGTGGCCAAGCGTTATCTTGATGAAAGAGAATCACCTTCCTTCTGAGCTCGTTTTCTCGTTTTTCGCGAATCGCATCGCTAACTTTGATTAGCATATTGCTGTATATTGTACTGTTGATAGCCTACCCGCTTTTAAGGTACTCCTTGTAGATAATTCCACGACAATCCNCATTTCAGCTTCATTTGTTAAAAACAATGCTAGTTAATTAGCAAAACTATTTTTTTATTGAAATGCTAATTATGGTGTCCACTTACATATTCGGTTAATAATTTTAATTTGTTTAAACAAAATTACTTTGTTACAATATAATATTCTAATACCAAAAAAAGTACTTACGTAGCGTGAAAATATCTTTTGTGATGTAACTCTTTCAAAAGTACATAAAAATGGTTGCCAGTGTTCATGTAGATTTATTAAATTCACCTTGTGCGCCACCTAGGAACCAAATCTAGAACCCGACACTCGAAATTTTTGCTCTGTTACAATCGTACCCTGTTACAATTGACACCACTCTCCCCTACTTTTTACTAAACGTGTGTTAATAAGAGCTATAATTTTGAAAACCAGAATTTCCGGTAAAATGTAACTATATAAAGGGAAAAATTGCTGAATCCAAATGAATGCTTTAAAAACCATATATTTAGATTTTTATTACCGGAATTACTGGTTTTTCTTACCGGAAATGTTATTTCCATTCATTACGGTAATTTTATCGGATTTTTTTTCCCCGAGTAGGATTAGATTGAACTTAGCTGATACTTTTACAATCGTAGATTTATCTTATGACATTTGTTATTAATTTTTCATATGCTTAATGAACAAATAAACATAATTAATTTAATCAGCAGGTTGTTTTAATTTTTTAGCGATTCTATTTTTTTTTCTATAGAGTAAATAGCAGGTTAAAAGAATTGTCTGATGTTTGTGTTTCTGGTGCAACATAGAAGCAAAAATTAAAAAATTATTATTTTTGTTCGTGAAGTAGGGGCATTTTACTTTGTTTATGCTGCCACTTGTTTATTTCATAAGGTGCATTTTTTATTTTCTTTTTTTAAATTCACAAATAATATAAAAGAATTGTTTTATGGAGAAGGATTGAAACTTATTAAATATACATATATGTATAACTAGGCCAAAAAAGTATCAATTTCATGTTCTTTTGAACATAAATTTTACTAGCTTACTAGCTAAAACTTCTTAGTTAAAATTATGAAATGATTTCGACTTTTGGAAGCACCTGAAGACTTATTACGAAATTTAGAAGAAATATTTCACTTAATTTGTCATTTGGGTTTTTTTTTACCAATTTTATTTTAAGACGCTTCTATAAAAAAGTTTTGCTTAACAACACACTTTATATTCGCGCTTATTAACTCAGAGCTCCCAGGGGCCAGCAAAAACCACTGAGTGAGCAAAATACATGTTGTAAAACGTGAACGTTTTATTTAAAAATATGTCATTAAACATTTCTGATCCGTATATATACATAAATATCTTTAATATGCCTCCTAAATTTATAGTTTTTGCTTTACATTGCATCGCAAACGTAACTGTTTCATATTTTACTGTAGTGTGCGTCATATTTTATAGTAAATTTAATTTTATAACCGTCGTTGAACAGCCGACCCAATTTTATGGGTTTACGGCCACTCATGCTCAACTCCGTAGCCTTGTTATTTTGAACCCAATCCGGAAGACAAGGGAACTCCTGTATGGAATATTGAGAGAAATTTGCGTTTGTGGAGGACTTTTTGATGGAGCTAACCCGCATTTGCGTTACACGGAAACCGATGATCCATCTACCACTGAGGATATTTCACGTCAGCACTGTGGTAGGTGCAAGCCGGGTGCGGAATTCGTATCGACTGGAAGGCGAGCGCTCTATCCCCTGAGCCATATTTTAGTGTTATTGAAAAACAAACATGGTGGTTGCTACTTAACACCAAGTAATGGGAAAGAATATTCTAGATCTGTTACATCGTACAGTTCAGAACTGATAAAATTGGGATAGCGCCCCTAAGAGCGCACAACGGCATTTTTGGGCATGGTTTCCTATACTATTTCCTAATGATGTGCCCTAACTCCCTTAATAGCTTGTTGCAACATTTACACGACCCCTTGCAATGCATAGCGTTTTTAAACTTATACATTTTTCGAATAAATAGCCAATAATGTCATTTTAAAAAGAAATGTAGTTTTAGGTGCAAAACTAATTTTATATTTGAAAACCCAGCATCCGAATCAGGCAAGATCAAGTTTTTTTTATAACTGAAGTAAAAAAATTATTCCCCAATCAAATCATTGCTTTGTATACTATGCAAATATTAAAAATTCATATCAGAATTTAAAAAATAATCTTAAATGAATTAGAAAACAAAAAAACATGAACTTATCGTTTTACTGATCGATACTGCATACGTAATTTAAATCTTGGTAAAATAGATTTATCATTTAAGGATAAAAAAATTATTTATAAATTACGGAAAATAAGTTTTAATTTAGCAAATGTAAATAAAAATTATCGATCGAATATCATTTTAATTTAATTATAATTCGTTTTATTCATTATATATTTTGTGGAAAAAGATAAACTAAACTGTTTAAAATTCAAATGATTCTTTGTAAGCAAGTAAATAAATAAATAAAAATGATATTTAGGAAGAAAATTTTACATTGAAATATTTCTAAAAATGCACTACATATTTGTAAAAGCTTTAAAAACAAGGAATTAATTTTGAAAATTGTTCAAAAATAATATCATATGGAAGAGTTTTAAAAAATGCAAATAAAATAGCTTTCAAAATTATTCCCATATGTTGCTTTAGCCCAGGCTGGCTTTTTAGAAATTAAGAAGCGTTTAAACTCTTTCTTTCATCAATAAAAGAGAATTAAATTTATAATTGCAGCTTAAATTTCAAATACATTTTTATAAAAAAATCAAAGCATTAGCTTAGAAGAATTTAAGAACAATAAAATAAGTTAAAATTTGCATTTATATTTCTTATAAATAAAGCATAAAATTTTTTGACACGAAAATTTTCCTTACGGATGATATAATATCATAATGTTTACTTTTATTTGCAAAATGCAAAAGTAAAATATATTCGATAAATTTTTAACAATTCATCAGAGATTTAATTTAAGCATGTTACGAGTGTATATTTATTTAGCGAATTACAATTTTTCCAAAAATAGACACTTTTTCGAAAAAAATAAATTGTTACTTTGAATGCAAATGTTGTAAAAAATTGAAATTAACAATTACTTGTACGATACATTCTGTTACGAAAAGAAATACATTTAAATAATATTTCGTTCAAGTTTAACTTTATGTAAATAAAATTAATTTGAATTTGTGAAATATATTGGCGTTTTGGAGGGAAATATATAAGTCAGATTTTGTTTCTTCCAGTTTTTATGTTGTTGGTTTATTATTGAACTTATTTTATTTTATTTTTATTCTTAGCGAAACGAAACTTAGATTTTATGCAATAGATACACTTTTAAATAATGTTGTTTTTTCATTTTTGAAATAAGGGAAACAACTTGATTTGATTATAAATGTATTTTTTCATCATTCCAGTTTAATTATTCATATTTAATTATTCATTTTTTTCTACACTCTGTGCAAGACAGATATGCTGTTTTTACTTTTCAGCTTCGTAACCAGCATTTTAGAACCTCACTCAGTACAGAAAACTTCTGGGTCAAAACGTAGAGCAAAATCGCTTTCCCGAAAATTTTTCAGTAAATCTAATCCACATTTGTGCTACCTAGAAAATGAAACCTAGGTTTGCCGACCACTAGGAATTTCAGAAGATTTGAGGAAATTTTCAAATCGTAAATAAAACTTTACCGTTCTATTTTTTTTTCAAAAAAATCTTGATTTTTATATTAAATAAAAGACTTACTTGTAGATTCTGAAAGTATATGACAACTGTGGTTATTAGAGAACACTTTACGCATTGCAATTGTTAAATATTCAATGTGATTAGCCTGTTAGAACTGAGTTAAAAGAGAACTTTCCAAGAAACATGGTGAATGAAAGTAATAGATCAATAGTTCAATAGATCAAAAGTTATTCAAAATGTTTCATTTTTAGTTTTGAAAAACTGTTCAAGTCAAAAATTATAATCCAGTAGTACATATTTCTTGCATTAAACATGCCTCCCATGAAAATAATTATTCCTCTTGGAGCAACCCATAACCTTAATAAATAAAGTAAATTATTCAGAGATGAAAAATATGCCAATATAATTATCCCATATATATCATATCACTTAAAAAAGCAGAAGCATTAATTATTTATGAAATAATACAACCACCAAATATTTAAAGCCTTCCTTCTAAACTTTATTCCAAAATTTCAATAAAACTAGTTGGTAATGCATGACACATTATTCACGATATAAATTAAAGGCAACTGGTAGAAGAAAAAAAAATCTCTATTGGGCCATTAGTTATTTTTAACGGTTCGTTTTACGTTTTCGCAGATATTTTAAAAAAAAAATCTTGAGTAGTTTTATTCATTTTCTTTGAACTGCTTTTACACTCACAAATAGGACCTTACTAAATTAGGTGAAAACCGATTTATTGATTTTTGCCCCAAACATCATTCTAAACAAAACTCTCATCAAGATTAAAGTTTTTTTTCTAATTCTTTTTTTTCTTCTTACTTTGAACTAATTTTTACAAAGTTCCATTTTTATTGGAGTTATGTAAAAAAGTTCCAAACCCACGGGCTAGAAAGCGAACGCAAATGAAATCTTTATTATTTTTCTTTTTGAAGTAAAAAAGGAGTCTCTTTTGTCATTATGCATTTCTCCAGTCGCTCATGCATGAGTTTTTTTTTATAATATTAATGAAGCGTGTGGATTAAAAATACTATAGACAACTAAAGCTGAACAAGTAGCTGTTACCTCTTTTTTCTGAAAAGTTTGAAAAAAAATATAATTTTCTCTTCCTTATTTTTTTATCGATCCTGCCATTTCAGTTAAAATGGATCTTGAATCTTCCTTTTATTTTCATTTTTTTTCTTTAAAGTTTGCATTTAATGTTTCTTCTTCTAACTATCGCAGGTGTTAGACGAAGCGTTAAAAGTCTAACTTTTCCTCATTTTCAATCCATTATCAACGGTATTTCAGATATTTTAGTAAAAGCTTTGATTTGATGGCTGCCATATAAGAAAAAAAGAAGATAATGAAGGGAGATTTTCAGTTTTTTTTTATTTGATTTTCTTTAGCATTAGGTAATGTGGAGGGTATAAAATAATTTGCAAATGTAATGAAATCTCGTTTTTTCGAAATCTTAATATAGTGAATGGTTTAGTGTGTATAGACATATTTAGACATATTTAGTAATATTATTCAAAATAAGGAAATTAAAAACATAAATTACCATTAAAAAAGTTTGAAGGTACTGAAAAAAATAAGTAGGGGAGAGTGGGGTCAATTGTAACATTTTTTACTTAACTATCTTTAACTATCAAAAAATTCAATATATTATTAGTATTAATTGACAGACGAGTAACGTAGACTATCCTCTACAAGAAAAAAAATAAATACCTCATTTTAAATGTTATTATATTAGTTATTAACAATTTTTGACAGTCGTGCACTTGTTACAATTGTCCCCTCTTACGGGGTCAATTGTAACAGTTCATAAATTCAACTAAAACATAGTCAATTATACATATTATCATAGTTGTGATATATATTTTTTATTGATCAAAATAGTAGTGGTATTTTAGGAATAAAAATAATAATGAGCAGAGTCCTAAAGGGTTAAACTTTTAACTTTAAGGGGTTAAAAATTTTAATTTTTGCTGTCAAAGGTGACAAATAAAATAATGCACATGCAACTTAATATAAATGATATAGGAAACTGTTGGTTGTTCTTAAAGAGTTAAGTAATGGTTTGTAAACATAAGATTATTTATTTTCAGCTGTTACAATCGTCCCGTTACTTATTGTTACAATCGTCCCCAAGACGCCCTTTCGGCTTCATTTGTTAAAAACAAAGCTAGTTAATTAACAAAACTAATTTTTTTCATTGAAATGTTAATTAAGGTGTCCACTTACATGTTCGGATAATAATTTTTATTTGTTTAAACAAAATTACTTTATTGCAATANTAAATTCAACTAAAACATAGTTAATTATACATATTATCATAGTTGTGATATATTTTTTTATTGATCAAAATAGTAGTGATATTTTAGGAGCAAAAATAATAATGAGCAGAGACATAAAGGGTTAAACTTTTAACTTTAAGGGGTTAAAAATTTTAATTTATGTTGTGAAGGGTGACAAATAAAATAATGCACGTGCAACATAATATAAATGATGAAGGAAACAATTGGTGGTTCTTAAAGAGTTAAGTAATGGTTTGTAAACATAAGATTATTTATTTTCAGCTGTTACAATCGTCCCCAAGAAGCCATTTCAGCTTCATTTGTTAGAAACAATGCTAGTTTATTAACAAAACTAATCTTTTTTTTTGAAATGTTAATTAAGGTGTCCTCTTAAATATTCGGTTAATAATTTTTATTTGTTTAAGCAAAATTACTTTGTTATAATATAATATTCTAATACTAAAAGAAGTACTTACGTAGCGTGAAAATATCTTTTGTTATGTAACTTTTTCAAAAGTACATAAAAATGGTTTCCAGCAGGGGTGTACATGTAGATTTATTAAATACACCGCCGCCTAGGAACAAAATCTAGAACCCCACACTCGAAATTTTTTCTCTGTTACAATCGTGTCCTGTTACAATTGACCCCACTCTCCCCTATAGGATAATATGGGGGATATGGAATTATTAGCCAAATTAATGAAATCTCTTTTTATCGAAATTTTAGTTAAGAGAATGGTTTAGTACACTATAGCATAGTTAATAATATTATTCAAAATGAAGATATTAAAAAATAAATTATTGTTAAAAACGTTTGAAAACACTATTGAATGATTATCTAATGCAATAAAATCTCGTTTTATCGAAATCTTATTACAGCGAACAGCTTAGTGTACTATGACATATTTAGTAATATTATACAAAATAAGGAAATTAAAAATATATTATTGGGGAAAAAGTTATAAAAATAATAAAAATTTTTAGTATAAAATAATGTGGAGGGCGTAAAATGATTTGAAAATGTATTAAAATTTCGTTTTATCGAAATCTTAACAGAGCGAATGGTTTAGGGCGCTATAACATATTCGAAAATTTTAAGTGCTTCTTGGCTACATAATAATAAGTGCTACTTTGGTCTGAAGAAACTATTAAAATCGAAATTCCTCTCCATTGGTACAAAAGTAAATCTATACAAAACCTTAATCAGGCCAATTATTCTATATGGTAGCGAGACCTGGTTAATTAATAAAGCAGAGAAAAATAGACTACGCATTTTTGAAAGAAAGATCCTTCGGACAATTTTTGGAGCAGTTAAGGAAAATAATGTTTGGAGAAGTTTACATAATTACGAGATATACAGTAAATATAGATTACCTAATATTTTGAGGGTTCTTACAGCCTGCAGGATCAGATGACTGGGGCACGTTTTTCGGCGTGAAGATTTGGACCTAATTAAAAAATTTACTTTTTCTAAAATTGAAGGAACTAGAAGAAGAGGGAGACCAGCTGCAAGATGGTTGGACAGTGTTGAGAAGGACTTAAAATTGTTGGGAATGAACAGATGGAAAAATCTAGCTCAAAGTCTGCAGGCAGATAATTGAGAAAGCCTTGGCCAGCACTAGGCTGCAGTGCTGACGAAGAAGAGGATTAAATAATATGGAGGGCGTGAAATGATTTGCAAATGTAATAAAATCTCGTTTTATCGAAATCTTAATATATCGAATGGTTTAGTGTGCTATAACATGTTTGATAATATTATCAAAATAAAGAAATAAAATAACAAATTACTAGTGAAAAAGTTGTAAAAGTACTGAAACATTTTAGTATTAGGTAATATGGTGGGCATGAAATGATTTGCAAACGTAATAAATCCTCGTTTTATCGAAGTCTTAATATATAGAATGGTTTTGAGTGCTAAAACACATTTAACAAGATTATTCAAAATAAAGAAAATAAAAAGTAAGTTACTATTATAAATTTATAAAAATACTAAAATTTTTTAGCATTAGGTTATATGGTAGACAAGAAATGATTTGATTACAGAAATGCCTGAAAGTCTCAAATAAGCATAAAATATTTGCATTATTAGATCATTTACTAAGATATTGCATATAATAATTTTAATTTTTGCTTGCATATTTATAGTTTTGTAAATGATCCAAAAAGGGCTAATAAACATTAATTAAGGCATAATAGAGGTTATTGACTATAAAAAGTTTATAATATATTACTGGAATGTATTTGCAGTTATCAAGAAAAAGGAATTTTTACTTATAACTGTTTAAATGTCTTCAGGAATTCAATAATTTTATTATTAAAAATTTTTAGATTTCAGACAATTTTTTTAAAGTTACCAAAAAAGTTGTGATGTTATGTTTATTAAAGATTTCAGTTTCAAATTTTATAACCCATAATACATATTTCAAGACAAGATGCAAAAAAAAAAAAAAATAATTCCGCAGGCAATTATTATTAATCAATAAATAAAAGGCGAAAATGCTTACTTAAAATACTCTGTATAGTACGAATATATTGTATGAATATTTTTAGCGTACTCAAAAATTACAAGTGTGCTTATTTTTTAAATTGTTTCTCGTCATGATGTTATACCTATCACACTTCTAAGTACTGTGTAGTAGTTTGAGCGAATTGTAAAACTAAGTGGTATGAAATTCATTCAAAACTTGTATCAGAACACATACAGCAAAAAGTTTTATAATTTATGATTAACGAAATCATTAAATGGTAACTACACGGTAAAAAAAATTCGGATCAAATTACGGTAAAAAGTATTAGCACCTTTAGTGCCGGTGCCTTTAACCGTAAAATTATGCGGATCTAAAAACATAATAAACCGTAAATTTTGCAGTAATATTTAGAGCAAAATCATTGTAATACTACTGCATAATTCATCATAAATACTACGGTAAAATACAGCATAAAATTTTACGGTGAAAATGATTTTATGAAAAATTGAATTTTACGAATGCTGCGCACGGTGTGCCAGTATTCCTTACCGTAATTTAATTCTGAATTTTTTACGGCGTAGTTACCATTTAACGATTTCGTTACTCGAATCATTTAATTTAATTAAAATGTTCTGAAGCGAGTATTGATTCAATTTTATACGACTTAGCTTTGTAAAACTAACCACAAATTATATTACTTTGTATCTTATTGTATTGTTTGATTGTAGTTATCTTTAACTAACATTATTTATTTATTATATAAATATTCAAATATATTATTAATATACTTTAATTATTTTTGTATAATATAATTTGAAACAAGTCTCCCTTTTGTGCAAAATGGTTAGAGTTTGTGTTCATTTCTGTTCGTCGATGTAAACTCTCAAGCGCAAAAATAAATGTTTTTATATGCTGATATAATTCGTAGTTCATTAATTTTTAAGCAATATATGAACTAAATCTTGTCAATTAATCACAAAACAATATTTTTAATTATAATCTAGGCTAAATTTCCTCAAAATAGTTTAATTCTCACAACACATCTATTTAAAAACGACTTCATTCAACTGCTTTATAGCAGGACAGAATACGCACGTACTAGTACATTTTCATATTATTTATTTTGAAATACATACGGTAATTAGGCGTCCGCTTTGATGCTGTAGAAGGCAAAATAATAATTTAGGGTTTCAATGTTTATCTTTTTACTCCTAGCTTTAAAGTTTTATTATATTCTCATCGAGCTAAATGGTTGAAGTGAGCACTCTAATGATTGGTGAGTTTTAAGTTTTATTTTCAAACGGAATAAAAGATATATCACGCACTTTAATTGCTGTTACAAATTTCTAAACAAAAAATGTTGCTCTTTTAAAATTCATGTCTGAAATTTTAGAGCAAATACAAGCTGTAGTATTTTAATGAAGAATAAGTGTTTTAACTACTTTTTTAACCAAGTCTTAATTAGTAAAAGATAATAGAGGCATATGTTAAGTATAATAATGTTCAATTACGTATTATTTGATTCATTTTATTTAAATATTGGACATAAGGTACGAGTACAGAGTGTTTATTAAAACTGTTTTTTTGATTGAAATACGGGTATTTTCAAATGTACTCAGCTCACAATTCAAAAATTAATTCATTCCTCAATGCCTACAGCGTTGATGTAGGTTTTTACTTTGCCTAACCAATTGGCTTATAATTTCACGATTTTAAAGAAAATTTTTTCGAGGAATTTAAATGACTATCATAATTTACTGAAATAAGCTAAGAGAATAAATTATATTACTGCAATCTTTAGCAATAATAGCTTCAGAAAGTGTTTAGACAAATTTACTTTTTTTCGTTTTGAATAAAACCGTCTCCTTGAAATTGCTCCGAGTGAATTTTTCATCACATTGAAAAAATTACTTTCTTCACTTGTCTTACGATACGAATTTGGCCAGAAGCATTTGGCTTAATGAAATATATCAATTACGCAATTAATTATCACGCTGTTCTAATTAAATTATGAAGAATTCGAGCACATTACTTCATAAAAGAGGATGAACGTACCTTAACCTCAACAATTTCAAAAACAGAAAAATAAGGAAGAGCTCTCTGACCACACTAATAGATTTTACGAGTGAAAAGTAATCACGTCAAATATTTTAGAGTTCGTGTTTTGTCAACAATCACGCAATTTAGTCATACGAAGTGGAGCCAAAAATAAGAATTTCATTTATGAAAATTTTCAGTAATTTCTGCCTCTTAAGTCATGCAATCTGTCTAGCACCAATACACCAGACAACACTGGTAACATTCGTTGAGAATGTTTTGTTGATTTATTATCATTGAAGCTCAAACTCAAAAGTGAAATATTTTTCCACATGAGCTTCTTAAAACACTATTATCTTTTTTACGGATTGTTTCAATAACAAACTTATATACTATTTTTTTTAAATATTAAACCTAACGCCAATCTTAAAATTAGTAGAAAATTAAACACGCATTAAGTTCATTAAATTTGTCCCTTTAAAGAAAACTTTCCGTTATTATCATGTATTAATTAGTTTCAAATATACCTGAAAATTAATTTTTCGAACACATTACTTCAAAATAGATTATATTCTTCTAGGTAACTTCAATAAATGACACTCATTGCTAGTGCAAAACGAAGTCCATTAATTTTCATGCAAAAAAACTAGAACATGGAAAGTGCATTATTCTTTTTAGATAGTTTCGATCAAAACAATGAAAAAGAAGAGTTCTTTATACTCCAATACTCATACCTGAGATTGAGCTCAAAGTGACTATGTCCCACAAAAAACGATTTCTCACATACTGTCTCCTAGGTATTTAATTCACGAACTGCACTTTTTATGCAACCATATTGTTCTGAATAAAATCGAAGTTAGGCTTGAAGCAGAAGAGAGGTTATTTAAATTTCTTTTAACTTGGTTAAAATGTGGACTATTTTTTAATTGCCGTGGTTTAATAGCACTCATTGATGGTAAAAAACTGCTTGGAATCTAGCTTATTTTATTTAATTTTTTTTAAATTTTTATTAGTTGGAAAAATTTAACCACTTTACTGCCGATTTTTTTTTTCAAATTTTTTTTCAATTCACATACATTTTTTATTTTTTTTTTACTTTCTGATGTCTTAAATAAATTAGAAATTATTATTAATATTAAAAATACTCTGTTTTTACATTGATTTCCAAAAAAAAGAGCAATGTTGGTGCGTTAGACATTAGATTTTGTAAGCAACTGTCTTCAATTTTTATGTTTGTTAACATATTCATTTTTTTGTATATTTCTGGCCGAATAATGTTTCGTACTACCATCTCTCTCAGAAGCATTTTAAAATGAGTTTATGCATTTAATACATTATATAGAAAAAAAAATAATGATTTTTTTAAAAAAAATTAAAAAATCCTTAATTAAAAAATCTTATTGAATTTCTGTTATTTCAAAGGAATGTGAAAAAGCACTCATCGTCATGTGAATATTCATTTAAAATTAAAAATGGAAGGAACATTGGTACAGTGGATATTAAACTTTGTAAGCTAAGAAAGTTGTCCTTAATTGATATAGTTATTAGCATAATTTATTTGATCCACATGTTGCTGATCTTATAATATTTCTGAATATCATCTATCCCAGAACTTCGACAGCTTTTTGAAATATACTTATGAATTTAATTATATATTATACGTAAAAAAAATTAAAATAAAATTAATGGGAGAACAGTTTTATTTAAAAAAATTCTGATATTTTAAAGAAAAATAATTAAAAATACTCATTTTTACGCGATTCATTTAAATTAAAAATAGGAACAATAAATGTTACCTTGGATATTAAATTTTGTACGCTAAGAAAGCTTCTGAAATTTTTGTAGTTTTTAATCCCTGCACATTTTTCGTTTTGGTTTTCTGTTATTTCGAGGAAATGAGAAAAAAATACAAAATACTTATTTTACTTGAATATTCATTTTAAATCAAACATAAAAAAATTATGATTTACAAGACATTAAATTTTATAAGCTAAGATAACTTTCTTAACTTTTTGTATTTAATAACTAAATTTATTTGTCATGCAAGTTGCTGACACAATATTATTTCTCAATATCTTCTATCCAAGAGCTTCAACAGTTTTTTAAAATCCACTTGAGCATTTATTTAATTATTATACAGGAAAAAAATCAAAAATATTTTCCAGAGCGCATTTATTTTGGAACTTATGGCAGATTTTTCAAATTTTTGTATTTATTAACCCCAGAACAGAATGTATTTTAGTTTTCTGATGCTTCGTAGAAATGAGGGAAAATAATTAAAAAATACACATTTTTACGTGAATATTCATTCTAAATCAAAGATAGAAGCAATTTTGCGTATTAGAAATTAAATTTCGTAAGCAAAGATAGCTTTCTTAAATTATTATACTTATTAACGATATACATTTTTATGCATATTGTTGGACCTATATCATTTTTAAATATCATCTATCCCAGAAATTATACAGATTTTTAAAACGAACTTATGCATGTAAGTATATAATATATAAGAAACAGAAAATTATTCAAGTTGTGCTGAAATCAAGGACTACTTGAAATTAAAAATTATAATCTATTTAATTTTTCTTCTTCCAGACTTAGTTCTTTATTCTGTATATGACTAGATATGATTAAATATAATGCAGTTCTTACAAATGAAAGAGAAGGCTAATGTGGACAATTTCTTACAAATTCTCCAGAAAAAAATTAACTTATCAATGTTCTAAACACATCTAGTATTTTTCTTCATTAAAATTTTAACATTTTTCCTTAACATGAATGATATATTGGCTAATTTGAACGTATAATATTTTAACATTTTTTTAAGAATTATTTTATGCACACCTGCTCCATGTCATGGATCAATTGTGGACACGTCTTAAACTTGTTCTTTAATCTATTATTACATGCATATAAAAGAAGTAAACTCAAACTGTAGCTAATTTTTATCGAAAAATACAGTTTTCAGAAAATATTCTAAAACACTTTGTAATAATAATTATTGTTAAAGACTAATAAAAGCATAAAAATGATGCTATTAAATATTTCATTTTCGTTATAATAAAGTTGATTTACAATGATTCGGTCAAAATGATATGCAAAGAATTGAAACAAATATATAAGGCCTCATAATAGTTTGAGAAAGTTTTTAAACGATGGCAAACAAACTCTGTTCACCTTAATTGCAATTATACTTGCACTAAAAATATTCCAGGAATCTACAACTTCCGGCTCGGGTAGCAGGTAAACATTGTAGCAGGGTTCTCATAGCTTTTGATAATTATCTTCCATCTCGGAAAAATCTTGTAATAAAGGCAACGAAAATAAGCCAAGTTCGATCATTTACTAAATTTGTAAGTACGTTGCAAATAAGTACTTTATTTTGCAAAGAAAATCCTATCTATGCAAGCTGTGATATATTTGTTGAAAGAAAAGAAAATATTTGTATATAAACCATAAAAAATTCATGTTAACGTTAACGTAAATTTACCACCATTAAAAGGCTGCAACTGTTGATACGTCCACAGTAGCCTAACACCAACATGTCCACACTAGCAACGTAGTACAGTTAGTTTTTTAAGATCATTTTTTGTAAATTAAAAAAAATGAATTATAAATGATAATTATAATATTTAATATGCATATTCATTTTTATTATAATAACACCTATAATTCAAAACGATGAAAGAAAATTGTTATAAGTTTAAATGAAAGCAAATATTAATTGATATTAAGGGAAGTTACTTTTCCACAATGATCACCTTTTTTTAAAAAATTTACTAAATTAACAATCAAGCGTTTTGTTTTGTTACTACATATGAAAGCACAGTTTTGCCAATCTTCCATAATTTAAACAGAAATTCCAAGTGATTAATAACAGAACTACTTCATTTGTCTACTCTAGCCCTTGTCTACACCAGTCTATTACTCTACTCTGCTTAAAAGCTTCAACCTTTTCCATAGTTAACGACAGTAAACCTATAAGGAATACTATAGAGAATTTAAAGGATGTTTATAATAAACTTTCTCTATCCAACTTGACCCAAAGTTCTCTTTATCACGCTACCTAAGCAATTTTTCCAACAAAATTCTTCCTTTTCACCAGAAATTGCATCCTTTTTAAATACTTCTGTTAAGTGTTGTGTACTCGCAATTGAAATTTAACTTAAATTTGTGGTTATTATTTTTAAATTATGAAATGAAAAAACCTATAAGGAATACTATAGAGAATTTAAAGGATGTTTATAATAAACTTTCTCAATCCAACTTGACCCAACGTTCTCTTTATCACGCTACCTAAACAATTTTTCCAACAAAATTCTTCCTTTTCACCAGAAATTGCATCCTTTTTAAATACTTCTGATAAGTGTTGTGTACTCGCAATTGAAATTTAACTTAAATTTGGGGTTATTTCTTTTAAATTATGAAATGAAAGAACTATGCATATAAGAGGCCTCGAATACATATTAACAAGGGGATGTATCAAATTCTGATGAAGCATTATCGAGTTCAAACCAAGAGAATTGAAAAAAAATCAGTGTATATATAAAAAAAAAATCTGTGTATATGCGGAGAAACTTAAAGCACTTCAGACCTGAAGTACACGTTTATGCATTTAACAAATACAGTGGGCCTACAACCTGAAAAATTCAACATGGCCGGCCAGATGGCCGAGTGGTTAGAGCGCCTGACTACGAAGCCAATCAGCCATAGGCTTCTGGATGGAATTCCGCTCAGGGCTTGAATGTTTCTCTGTGAGTTGTCCTCTGTTGTGTGATGTGTGAATGCGGCCACAATATGAACGGGCCTCTGTGGCAGCGTGGCGTGGGTAACTTTGCTCGCCTCCGTAACTTTAGTTCACAGGTTCAAACTGGGTAACGATAAACTATTAACACTTTTGGCATCTTCTAAGGCGAAGAATGGAAGTTCAGTGCCTGTCATTATTAAAAAAAAATTCGAACGGCAGCAAACTCACTCTTAACGCTACCACAATGACTTGGTAAAGGACAGGGTAGCCTGGTTGGTACGGCGTTGGACTGATGTTCAAAAAGTGGCGAGTTTGATCTCCCCGGCCGAAGAATCCGCGTGTAGTAAATGGTGGCTGATACACGTTAAACCTGTCAGGTCACAAAATTCTCATGTTCCCATAACAAATTATACTTCTGGAGGCACTGATCCAGGAGTTTCCTTCTCTTCTGGATATGTTCAAAATTACATGGCTACGAAGGTGAACAATAGTAGTCGTAAATCCAAAATAGGGTCGGCTGTTCAGAGACGGTTATAAAATGAAATAAAATAAATTGGAAAGTAGGGCAACATGTCGTCACTTTTTATCAGAAAATCTATCATAAATTGACATTTAAGAGCATAGTTATTTTCAGTAGGCATAACTGTTAAAAATAGAGTTTTGCAGCTCTGTGAACTTCTCTGACGTTAAACCTATGGCATTCCAAAACAGAATGTTACAACAACGGATCATTAATCTTTTCAAAATGCTGGGATTAACAGCAAGAAGTGTGTGTACAGGACGACAAACGTCAATCGTTTGCAATGCAATTTGTTTCTCTCTTAAAGTAACAGTTTTTTTATACTTTTCCAGTCGATTTTCTGTCGAAATGTACACAATTAAAAACTTTTTAACGAAAACTTCTAAGAAAGTTAGGGCAAATCATCAGGATTAAAATTGCATAGGAAACCTAGACCGGAAATGTCATCATACATTCCCTAATAAAAATGTTTCTTTGTAACAGGAAATGTTCCTCCTATTAGGAAATATTTGAACATGTCATAATAGGGAAGCACAAGTTGCCACGTGCGACGACATTTTCGGGGACGGAATCCTATGCAATTATAATCCTGATGATATGCCCTAATTTCTCTAGAAGATTGCAACAACCTTTACGTGATCCCTTTTATACATAACGTTTTTAAAGCTGAGCATTGCGACAAAAGTTCTCTAAGAAAAATCTGTAGTTTTAGGGGCAACACTAATGTCATATTTAAAATCCTCACACCCGAATTAGACAAGAGCAATTTGTTCCCCAGTATAGTTCAATATTATATATACACCGAAGAGCCATTACATTATGACCACCCTCCATCTACAGCAAAGGGGTCGCCCAGGTTTTCATGATTTCTCGCCCAAGAACAATGCTTTCATGGGGCACATTAGGACCCATAATCCTCAAAGAGCAATCCCTGACGCCTGTAAGCTACTTGAACATAGTTGCAGACCAGGTTTACCCATTCATGGTAACAGTTTTTAATGCAGAGGATGGTGTTTACCGACATGATAATGCATCAAGTCATAAGGGTCGAATCGTCGAGGAACATTCCAGTGACTTTCAAGTCATGTCTTGGCCCCCAAATTCACCTGACTTTAATCCAATAGAGCATTTGTGGTCCTACTTGGAAAACCAAATTCGAGCTGCCACGCTACCCCCTCGCAATGTGAGGGAATTGCAGGACCAGTTGGTGAGCGCTTGGTACCAGATACCNGTAAAATCTACTGGATTTTTTTCCCCATCCATGTTGGCAGATATGCAATAGATACGCTTAAAACTCAACAGATCACTTTTGGGGACCCTGCACGAGTAATCACTTACAAGGATACCGCGTTTACATCGTCAGAATTTGAGACTTATTGTCAAGATGAAGGTATCGAACAGGTGAAAAAAACAGTTATCCGCGTGGTAACGGACAGGTAGAGATAATGCATAAAACCCTCTTACCTATGCTCTCAAAACTGTTCATATCATATCCCAGAAAATGGTACAACAAGCATGTTTCCTCAATACAAAAAATCATGAACAGTACAGAGTCGAGAGCTACGAAATTCCCGCCTTCCGAGTTTCGCCTTCTTGGAGTAAAATTAAAGGACAACACTGATTTAAAAATAAAGGAAGCACTAGAGACTGGAGGAAGAGATTCTTAGAACAAGTATCGAAATGAACATACAAAAGATTCGGGAGTTTCAACAAACGTCGAAAAGCAGCCCGTGTATACAAGCCAGGTAAACTGGTGGCCATAGCAAGAACTCAATTTGGAACTGGACAAAGATTGCGACCGAAATTCTTTGGGCCGTATAAAATCATTAAAGCCAACAGAATGACTGATATGATGACGTACACAAAGTTGGAGATCATGAAGAACCTTGTAACACGTTGTTTTTGAGCTGATCACATGAAACCGCTGTCAATAATTAAAAAATAATAATAATAAAAATTCTATACATTGCTGTTTCGTTTTCCTTTTTGTTTCTTCATGTGGCTGTTAATTGTCTCTTAAGCTTATTCTTCAATGAGGTAATAGATTCAAAATGCGGACATTTTCAAGATGCCGAGAAGCTGTAGGATTTGTTATCGAACATTATGCTTGAAAAACCATCTACTTCCTTCGCTGAGCGGCACCGGAATACTATCACTAAATATATATATATATATATATATCACTAAAGTTATTGAATAACAATTTTTTCACATTAAAAAAGTATGAATTGTATTTTTGAAATTATTAAAACTATTAATTATGAGTAAGAGAAGTAGGTTTATAAAATTATTTCTTCAAAATTTCTATTCATCATTGTAATAATAAAATATTTTCATGAATATCGTTATAATAAATTAAAAGAATTTTTTCTTAAGCTATGTCAAGAAAATGAAATTTTCACTATCTAATTAAAATATTTATTACTTTTGAATAAATCTATTTATAAAGTTTTAACATTTTTTAATTAAAGCAGAACTGCAAATTTAATTAATGAAACTAATAAAATATGAAATAAATATTTGCCAAATTTTAGAGAATAGATTCTCCCTTCTGTTTCCACCAGAGTATTGATGTTACGCTAATGGTTAGGTTTAGTTATAAAGGTAATATTATATCAATTTAATTATTCTTGTTCGATCGCATAGATAGCAAACTCTAACCATTTATTTTAAAAATTCATTGAATAAATTATTGTTTATTAATAATTATATTGTTCTATCTAGTTAAATTTAAATCAATTATTAAGAATATAACAAATTAAAATTTCTTTAAAGCATTCCTAAGATCATTTTAAAGTAAAATATATTTAAATATTTTCAAGCTTTTATGCGGTGAATTCGTATAATAAGTTCATTTTAAAAGTTTTCTTATGGGGCTAATTTTAAATATTTAAATATTTGCTTTAACGTTACGAAGATTGATGATTTTGTTTTAACCAATCATATCACAAAATATTTAATTCAAATCTTTAAAAATTTATACGAAGCTTAAGTGATCGAAATAAATGCATACTTTCAAATAATAACGATAAGAATTATTATAAATAACATTTACTTATTTATTTATTTTTATTATTGTATTATCCCTTTGAGTTTTGGTTTAGGAGAGGAATATCAAGTTAACTCTCACTTTATATTTAACTGGAAAAGTCCATTGTTTTGCCATTAGAATTTAAGAAGAAAGTGGAGATTCACTGATTAACCGAATGCAGAATTTTGAGATAGAAATTTTCAAATTAAAAAAAAAATGCCCAAGGTACAAATGACTTAAGATGTTCAAGGTAAGAGAATCAATAGTTGATAACAAAGTTAGAGATAAAAAATAAAGGAAAATGTGGAAACGATAGTAAAATTTCAAATCAAAATAATTAATAAAATACCTCAGAGGACCCGTATTTGTTAGTGGAAGATAGAGCAAAAGATGGTACAGATGGTAAACATGGTACAGATTGTACAATGGAATTGAACGGAATAATAGGAATTGAAAAGTTGAAAAGAAATTATTAGTTAAAATAGAATTTATGTTAAAAAAATATTATATAAGCTCTTAATATAGTTTCAGAAATTTAACCTTAAATGAGCAATGTAAAATATTGCTTTTTTTTAAATCAACAAAGATTTATCTTCTTATAAATAAATATTTTAGGATAACTTTTTTGTGTGCTGTTGAGATTTTAGAAACATGAACAATGCAGATTTTTGGTTTTAGTTTAAATAGATTACAAGAGCACTTTAAACTAGACCAGTTATGTTCTTTTGAGAATGCAACGTTTTTTCTCACATTATAAAAACGGGTCTCTCAAAAAACTGATGCTTTATAAAATCACTTAATGTAAATTGGAAGAAGGTAGAAATGCGCTGTTTACAGCTTTTACCAAGTTTTCCCAAGCTTCGAAATCGGTTTTAAAGTTCGTCAACAGATGGCACTGCTGACTGAGAACCCTGAAACAACGTCTTCAAAATAGCCAATAGCAACAATGTGAGGCATTCTGAAGAGACAAAATTAACAGATAAGCTTTCAATTACTTTAGCTAGGATGTCCTGATATAAAGTTGGAAAGTTTTTAATTTTTTAAAATTGTATTTATTTGTTTTAAGACATGTCATTTGTTGATTTAAAGGCAGGTCAATTTAAAAACTTCTGTGTGAAAATAAACAAACCTGTGTTAATTAAAATTTATATATGGACTGGTTTCTGGCAGGGAACACAGCAAATCACACATTTCTATTTTTGTTAGTCTTTTTTAACACGTTGAATGCCACGCTAATTTTACATGGCTTGCACGTCTGTCCAAACAGTAAATGACTACAAACTAAATATGCAAATATTGGACAGATTTTGCTAAGTTTTGAAAAGGTTTAGCATGACATATCTGAGAAAAGTGGTGAAATATATAAGCCTACGAATTGTTTTGAAATAGTGGAGGATAAAAATCTACTAAATTGAATTTATTAAACCAAGAATCACAGTTTATAAACTACCACTTGAAAATATGTATTCGCTGTCCGGAGCATGTTTTCATCTCTGTGTATATAAATAAAACTATTTTTGTGAGTTATATATTACATTAATTTCTTCAAACAATTTTAGTAACGATAAAAATATAAAAAAATTAAAAGCATTAAAAATTTACTGGAATTAAGTGTTTCTAATAATCTTGGCTTCGCCGGTCACCGGTGATCCCCGAGGAGCGACGAACAAATTCAGTGTCTGTCACCGGTGATACCCCAATAGCATTCAACGTGTTAATGCGTTTTTGAATTGATTGTTTATTTTTTAACACCAGTTTAATTTACTGAACTATATAAAACATCAACGCTTTATTTCAAAATTGGCTTTAGTTCATACTTATAAATACTACCTTTTCTTATCTGCTACTCGATATTTACTTATACAATATTTCTTAAAAAAATAAAATTTGACATTGTCATCTTTCTTTTTTGCAAGCATTATTTTTTTTTACACTCAGTTTCTTTGCAATCAGGTTGAAAAAAGTAACTCTGAAAAACACTTACAAAATAACCTTCTCACGAAATCATTTTTACATTCAGGGAAAAAAATGTTTATTCATACTTAAAGCTGTCTAGAAAGTTTTTAATTTTTTTTCTCTTCTCACAGTTCAACTGAAAAATTTCATACAGACTGCATATATTTCGCGAAAATCTTACATAATTTTGTTTAGAATAATGCCACTTTGCATTCTTTACATCTTTTTATAAAATGTGTTACATCGTATGTCATTCTTATATTATATAACTCAAATATGTCTGCGTAAATTGAATCTAGTTTTTGCGAAACGAAATAAAATATTAAAATATTTTAGGAAAAAAATGGATATATATGAAAATATTTTTTTTGTACGTTGTATATAACAAACTTGATAGAAATAACATTTAATAAAAAATATATATGAATTTCTGAAATGAAATATCCATTATATTTATACTTTTATTATCAAGTTAAAATAAATGCTTTGCATTATAATGATAATAAGCCACAATTTTAATTTTTTCGGTAAAGTGTTTTAAAGAACATTTTTGATGAGAAACATCATGATTTTAATGTAAACAATAATTTTCTAAATATTGTTTCTACTATTTGTAATTACCTATAGTAAAATACCTATCTAGAACAAATATTAAGGAACAGTTAGGCGTAAAATTTGCAAATTGTTTTGAAATGTTGCTTATTACGTTTTTCTCTGTGCCCTACAAGTATTTACAAATAGATATTTCCTTTATTTATTCTTGAAAATATATGTGTACTTAAAAATATTTTTTTTATTTTAAAAAGAAAAATTGAAGACTTAAATTAAATCTCACATAATTTTATGGTAATAACTATGTTTTCTACAACTAGATTTAAATGTTATTTTATGCTAAATCTGGATACAGCACAAAATGCGTGTCTGACACAGCTCGAAATGTATGCTTAAGAAAATGGACACTGCTCGAAATGCTTGTTTTATAAAATGGACAGAGTACGAAATGCATGTTTAAGAAAATGGACAGTGCTCAAAATGCGTGTTTAGAGAAAAGGATATAGCATTTGATTCCATTTTCCATTCTTCTTTTAAGAGTATTGTTCTTTTTTTAAAAATATAACCAATAAATCCAAATAAATTCATAAACACCAATTTTCATTGGTATATTTGGTACATTTTATTTTACTAGTCTCTTTTGGAAAATAGTTTAAAGGTCAACGGCTGTTTTTAAAAGATTGCAACGAATACCATAAATTTAGTAGCAGTGAAACTGCGTTGTAGGATTTTAGAGATTTGAAACTTACCTCATCGCTTAGAGTTTTGAATACATAAACATCGCTACACTTACATCTGTAATATATAGTTATCTCGACACCGAAGATGTCGACTTTGATCCGTAATGATCATGTTTGGTGTTTAAAAACAAGGGAATTAAGCACGCAATTCCTCGTTTAGTTGTGATATGTAGTCTGAAAAAACTCCTTTTTTATTGTGTACATTTTTAACACTCGCATTTCGAGCTATGTCCAGATTAAAAAACTCACTGACGTAATGCTTTATTTTTTGAGCAAGAGCGATGTATGAAATTTCATACTGATTACATAAAGTAGAATTACTCCAGCAGAATATGAAGAATATAAAATCTACGGTCCATGGCCAAATTATTAGACGCACTATAAGATTCTATGTAAAATCTTAATTATCAGGTGATACTATACGGCTTTATTGTTTTTACGAAACCGGTTTGCACTTGTTTACGTTTGTGTATCAATTGGTTATATTAGACCATGTATTACATAAACATAGAATATTTATTATATCAGGTATTATATTATCGTACTATAATAATTAGACCAAATAATAAGATGCATTGTAGTTTTTAATAATTACATGTTGTTCCCGAGTTTATATGCAATGCTTTTAGATTTAAACATACATGTAATGGGCTTTTATTCAGGAGATTTTTCATAAGGTACATAATTGTATTTTTTTTTAACGTATCGCATTACAATGTCAGAGATGCCAACTGCTTCGGACAAGACAGAATATTTTAAAAAAGGGCAGAGAACTAAAAACTAAACTTTGCAGATATTTGGTCTATTTTGCCGACCTTTTAAAAGGCTCAATACGGTTAAACTGCAACAAAGGGGTGTATATCTTAAACATTTGAATTATCTAGAAATAGTGGTTTGTAAACACCCTGTAAATCGAATATATTAAACCAAGTATCATACATTAAAAGACTACCACTCGAGAATATTTATCTGCTTTCCGGAGCAATTTGGCATCGCTGAAATGTTAACCAATAGAGACGCGAAAGCAAATAAGTTCAAACCGGTTTTATCAGCGTAAAAACAATAAAGCTGTCTAGTATCATCTGATAATTAAGATTTTGCAAAAAATCTTACAGTGCGTCTAATAATTTGGCTAGGTACTGTACATTGGCTCAGTTAAGTATAAAGCCAATTATCTTGAATATGGAGTCTTCATACTGTAAAAAATTAAATCCAACATGATTATTTCAATAAGTAAATTTGAAAAATAAATTTGATAACTAAAAAGGATAACTCAAGCGACTAAAAGCTTTTTTTAAGCAAAATTCCTCATTGTTCTTTTCCATACTTTACACAAAATCAACATTTATATCAGGCTTGTAAATTATTAAGTTATAGTTGATAAATAAGGGATGAAACCAAATGCTTGAAAATATTGTTGTCCAATGGGAGAATTGAAAATCAATTTCAGAAAAACTGAATAAATAGACTCGGTTTAAAGCTATCTGATGAGAAAAACGGGTATTTATAATCACCAAGTTTCAAAATTAGTAATGAATTTCGTAAAGAGACTTGAAACAAGTATAAAAAAGGTTTCTCTTCTTTTGTCAGACTGATTCAACTGAAAACCTCGAACGGAACTAGTTAGTTTAGTCCTCAAGTAGCACCAAAATATTGCTGCTATTGGTAGTTATTTTGAAAGCCTTGCTTTAAACAAATTTTAAAAATTAATTTCCTCGGTGGCGAGAAACTTAGTACTTTTCAGAGCTCAATAAATATTTCGAATAATTACAGTTTATTTAAATTAACTAAATTCTTGTGGGAAATAATGGTAGCTGAAAAATTTGAACCGGAATTTCTTAGTTTTGTCCTGAAGCAGCGTGGAAATATTGCTGCTTATAGTAGTTATTTTAAAATCATTGCTTTAAAGGTTTGAAACTAATTTTAAAACTTGTTGAGAATAAATTTATGATAATCTGAGCGGAATACACAATGTAAAAACTGTGGTGTTATGCTTACATGCATTGCGTTGAAAACTCTAAAAATTGTGTGAACCATTATTTAATTTCAAATTAATGCAAAATCGAGTGTTATTACACCAATTGCTAACTGGTGAAAAGGATGCGCGTTTTGGAGCTCCGTAAATTTGGGAAATAATTATTGTATACAGGGTGTCTCAGTTAAGCGTTTCAGAACTTCTAAGAGGGGTAGGGGGCATCCTGACGACTCGAAATCATATAGCAATGTGGGGTCGGAAATGCTTTCCTGAAGCGGTGACGTACACAGACGCACCATAGAGAAAGGAGACCGTAAGTGAAAAATCGCTATAATAATACATTGAAAAAATTATATGGCCTCCTCGGTCACCCGACCTATCATGTTTTGACTTCTGGAGTCATATGAAAACACTGGTTTATGACACCCTGTTGATAATGCTGGTTGCAAGAATAGCAGTAGCTGCCTGCGAGATATGCCTGGAGTATTGCAGAATGTTCGAATGTCCATGCGTCGGAGATGTGAGGTGTACACTGTAGCCGGGGGCAGAAACTTCGAACACTTACTTTGGCCCATGTACCATATAATTTTTTCAATGTAATATTATAGCGATTTTTCACTTACGGTCTCTTTTCTTTATGGTGCTTCTGTGTACGTCACCACTTTAGGAAAGCATTTCCGACCCCACATTGCTATATGATTTCGAGTCGTCAGGATGCCCCCTACCCCTCTTAGAAGTTCTGAAACGCTTAACTGAGACACCCCGTATTTGAATTATTTAACTAAATTCTTGAGGGAAATAATAGTAGAGCTGGTTTTAAACGTAAAACAGTTGATTTTAGATCATTATTGTAGATTTAAAAGCGAATAATTTTGCAATATAAAGATATTGACAGTATTGTTTATATGGATTGAACTGGTGACTGTCTTTTTGTCAGATTTCATTAACAAACTGATCACCTGAAGTTAGATTCAATCCTATTTGCTAATTAATTAAAAAATATTATTTTTCAAGTAATTTTAATCCTGTAGTCGGATTGATTTGCAAACTGCTATTATAAACTAATATAAAATGCATGTATGTTTTTAGTTGTAGAATAAAACTATATGAATAAGCAACACAAAAATACGTACTTTAAAAGATTATATGCGTATTTTTTTTTAAAAATTACCTCGGTAATCAGAAAAAGAAAGTCACATACAATGCTCAGTAAATCAGCTGCTGGAGATGTAACTATATGTACATCTGTAGCGCGAACATTGTTTCTCAAAGCAAGAACAAAATGATTACTTCTAAATATATATAGCAGATTTTCATTAGAACAAATAATTGTGTCACTGTAGAATATCTATCGAAAACTCAATTACCGTATTCATAAGCAGAAAACTGATTTTAATTAAAAAAAGTCTCCGAATCAGATAGTATATTGATTTATAATTAATAATTTTAGAAAAACGTAAACAGAAGAACTAGTTCATGAAACAAACACCATTCAATGAGTAGACCTAATCCAAACCTGCATTTTCTAACTGTAAAATAGCAAAAAAAAAATCGCATTCAACGATTACAGTATTTTTCGATTACAAAAAATAATCAAAAGCATCCATGCACGAAAGGTCTGGAGTTAATTAAAATAAAGAAGCGAAACATTTATATAAACATTTTGCCGTGCTCTTTTTAGGGCAGAACATAAATAAATGGAGCAAAAAATAATTCCAAAAGCCTCGTATTGGCGAATTTCACGTCTTCGCCCGTTAAAATATTCAAGATTCACAAGAAAAGTTCCGCTGTATATAATGTTGATTTTCTAGTGCCTATCTCATTTGTATTTTTTTGGCCCATTACCTATTCATTAAAAGCAACAGGTAGGTTGGGAAAAAGCATCCTTTTCCCCGCCTGTGTGGGTATAATAAATTACATTTCGTTCCATAAAGCATGGTGGATTATTTTTTTTTCTTTTCCTTTTTTTTTCTTTTTTCAGACGGATTTCACTTTTCGCAGAAAAGTGTTGTTTTATCTAATTAATAATTTGCTTCATTTTTCCTGGTGAAACAAACTACAACTCAGTAAAAGATTTTTCAGGATTTTACCGATGAAATTTTGCTTGACAAACATGATTAATAAATATTTAGCTGGAAATTTTAGGTATTAACTTTATTTGAAAGCATTAAAATATTATTTTATTACGGGTACGTTATGTAATTTATTGTACTGTGAAGGTTTTTTCAATTTAGTAACCAGAAAATATTTAAATATGATTTCAGTCATAGTTTTGAAAACGTGTCATATAAGAATGGCGAGAAAATAAAAAAATAAAAATTCATTATTCCTAAAATAATTTTTAAAAAAATGCTATTAATATTTAATGTATGTTTTGTAGAGTAAATAATTTCAATGTGGAAATTTATAACTTAATTTAATAATGGAATGTAAGATAGATGGTGATCATAAATATAACTGCACTTTTGTAATTAATTAAGACAGAACCTCTGGTCAGAAGGATTTGATATTTTATCGAAATATACGCGAAGCAGAGAATTTACTTAGCGAAGAAAATACTTCAAATGTTGACCGATAAATGGAACTGTTCATAACATAAGCTAGCAAAAAAATTGCTTTAAGGGATATGACAATTATAAGTTTATAAGACAATTTAAGTTCATGACTTTGCTAATTTAACATTACATTTGCAATAAAAAATATAGGAAACGCACGGATCTTGTTATTCTGAGTGTGATAGGATAGTCATGTTGAGATCATGCTGCTTTGCACTTGCATTTCGCTGGAAAAACCAGTGATACTGAACATTACTTAAGCTAGTTGTCACCAACTTCTTTTTCTAGGCGGTTTCATCAGTTTTTATTTTTCTGTTGTTTTTGGTTGAGGACAATTGAAGAACAATTTTATTTTTGCATTTTCTATAGTTTAGACCCAGGTACAATAAAAAAGTCGTTTTTTTTCTTCCTATCTGCCGTGGCGTCAAATTTTCTTGGTGGATGGGAACAGAGAACTTGCCACATATTTTTCGGCACATTTTATGACTATTGCAGCGCCATCTATCATGTAATATCTGAAGTATTTTTTCTTTGGAAAAATTTTTATTCTCATTGCTTCAGATTTTATCTGTTGATATATTACGTCATTTTGACCGATAATTCTTTTTTACAATCTTTCAAAGGTCCAAATCAAATTAAAAAATCCGATCCCGCAGAAAAAGAAATTTTACATAATTTTGAAATATTACATTATCGTAGAAATATTACATCATTTTGTCCAGTAATTCCTTTTACAATCTTTCAAAGGCCCAAATCATATTAAAATCCGATCCCGTAGAAAAAGAAATATTACATCATTTTGAAATATTACATTATCGTAGAAAAATTACTTCATTTTTACCAGTAATTCTTTAATTCAATCTTTCAAAGGTCCAAATCATATTCAAAAATAAGATCCCATAGAAAAAAAAATTTGTTTCTTCATAGAAAGTACGTATTAGTGTCTGATAAATTTTTGTAACTTAAGATAATGTCTGCGCTAATTAATAAGTATCTTTGAAGTCATCCTCTCTAACAATTAAGATTTAGTCCGAGAACATGAAGATGAAACTATTAACTAAAAAGTTATCCAGAGTGCAATTTTTCCCCTTGCGCACTGTACTTGTTATTTATGGCTTACCAAATTATAATACATATCCATACATTTTCAAAATATACTCGCTTTGAAGTAAGCAATGAGACACTCATATAATACCGAACAAATATTAATTTAATAATATCCAACTTAATACATTATCGTAGAAAAATTACTTCATTTTTACCAGTAATTCTTTAATTCAATCTTTCAAAGGTCCAAATTATATTCAAAAATCAGATCCCGTAGGAAAAAAAAATTGTTTCTTCATAGAAAGTACGTATTAGTGTCTGATAAATTTTTGTAACTTAAAATAATGTCTGCGCTAATAAATAAGTATCTTTGAAGTCATTCTCTCTAACAATTAAGATTTAGTCCGAGAACATGAAGATGAAATTATTAAATAAAAAGTTATCCAGAGTGTAATTTTTCCCCTTGCGCACTGTACTTGTTATTTATGGCTTACCAAATTATAAAACATATCCATACATTTTCAAAATATACTCGCTTTGAAGTAAGCATTGAGACACTCATATAATACCGAACAAATATTAATTTAATAATATCCAACTTAATACATTATGTTTTATTATCTTAATAACTTCTAAGTCCCTCGAAATAAATAATCATTATATATTTTGCAATGAAAAGACGCTGAAATGGAATTCGTTGCTGATGTATTCTCATTTGGGAAGTTTTCGGGACTTATAGAATACATAGGAGTATTTCATCTTAAACTGTATATACATACTTTTCTTAAACATGACTTCAATTTATCTTTTATAATAAATATTGAACTCTACACGGAATAAATCGAATGCTGCAACTAGAATGCTTCGGAAGAGTATTTCGCTGCATAACATGTAGGATGTCATCTTTTATCATGTAGATAGAAAGTAAAACAAATATATATTCAAATATGATTCTGAAGTACACAAACAATGGATGCTTATAGAAAAGAATAAAAGTAAAAATACTCTGCCATCCATCTTTTCATATATGTTTACTCTTTCGATTTTACAAAAATATCCTTCTCTGTGTTCTTTATTTTATTGACGGTATTTCTATTTTTTATAAATATGTAATATATAAAATGACGAGTTTCTAGCCATGGAAATAAGACTTTCAGAACCTATAAAATCTTTATTTCGTAGCGAAACGTACGAATGCTTCAATCGAAATATTTTTTCATCAAACTAAAAACTATTGATATGTCAACATAAACTCTAAGAACTACCGATACGTCAATAGAAGTATTTGATCCTTCTAAATGAGTCTGAGCCTGTACAATTTGAGTAATAGTTTTTGAAATTATTTCTTTCAAATTATCTAAGATATATATCTATCTAGGACATATTATATTTATTATTTTAATAATTTTAAATTATTGAATTGTGTTTGTATATCTACNAAACACACGAAATTAGAAGACGAACTAAAAACGGAAACAAAAAGAAAACGAAAGTAAGCTAATAGTAGATAATATTAAGCGCTAAAGCTGCTTTAAATATGATCACTATAACATAGCACAATAAAAACAAAGAGAAAAACGAAAATAATTAATAAGTTTTATTAACTGCGCATAAGCTGCAAGTATATAGAACTCATAAAATAAGCTAAAATATGGAGAAAATATGGAAAATAATAAAAAAATAATGACAAGAGAAGAAAATTATTAATACAATATTAGAAAGCACTCCTTTTGCGGATATAATCGTGTGAGTTGATGAAGAGATTATATCTTTTCTTAGTTTTGTTTTCCAAATTGTAATTTTTTTTAAGGTATTAAAAATTATGTTTTTTAAATACTTTTAAAAAAATTATTGTTAATAATTTTCTTCTCTTGTCATTGTTTTTTTATTATTTTCCATATTTTCTCAATACTTTAGCTTATTTTATGAGTTCTATATACTTGCAGCTTATGCGCAGTTAATAAAACTTATTATTTATTTTCGTTTTTCTCTTTGTTTTTATTGTGCTATATATATATATATATATATAGTATATATTTAAATATTTACTAAGAGCCTTAAAATTGTTTGGTTTTTCCTATTTTTTCTACGCAAAATTCAATTTTTTTCGAAATATAAATTGCACAAAAGAACGAAATTAAAATGGAAAGTAGAGTTACAAAATTGACAAAATATTTCTTGGAAGAAAAGCGTGATTGCATCAATTAACAATTTTTTTTTTTAATCTTTCAATTTTCGAAAATTAGTGACAACACAATAATAGTATTAAATATGTTAACTTTTTTATTACAGCACACATTTTTCCTTCAAAACTAAGTAATCAAACTATGAAATTAAAAGTTAACTATTTCATCAAAAACAATCCGAAGGATACGCGCATAATTTTAAAGAAAAATAACTTGTTCAGGTAAATTTCTTAATTTGAAAAGCAAATAACTCTCACAAAGCAAAGATACTTTTTTTTAAAAAAAAAATACTCATGGTCATTAGAGCTACCTACCCGCGGGGCGTTTTAGAAGTAAAATAAAGAGAATATTTTACTTTATACAACATTGCACTCGACGGCATGTTTACGAACCATTTTTTATGACATGGTAGGATTTACAGATATATTTTTTTAATGCTGCGACAAAGATTTTCTTATATTTAATGAACTAATTTAAGCTAATAAAGGTCGATCTTTATTTGAATAAGAAGCAGTTTCGAAAGTCGATGAAACGAGAAGTGAAGACTCTAGAATATGTGGCATAGAAGACATTGTTTATTAAATTGTTGAACTTAATATTCTCCCTCCAGAACCACAACTCTATATTCATTCCTTACTCAGTGACATTACATATTTAGAAGCACATGATTAATTTATTTTCTTGGAACTGAATTTAATTACAAACTAATTCACAGGTGTTATTTTTAGGAGCATATATTTTTGGTTATTTTTAACCATAATTATTAACGAGTTAAAATTATGTTTAGTTTTATTTATTCTTTACCATAATTATTAACGAGTTAAAATTATGTTTAGTTTTGGTTATTTTTTACCATAATTATTAACGAGTTAAAATTATGTTTAGTTTTATTTATTTTTTACCGTAATTATTAACGAGTTAAAATTATGTAATTATGTAATATTAATTTGTTTTGGTTATTTTTTACCATAATTATTAACGAGTTAAAATTATGCTTATAACTAGTTAAATCAAAAAAATACTTTTTATTTAGATAAAAACTGAAATGATTATGACAATAAAACTTGCATGGAAATTATGCTGCTTGATTTTTTTTCTACTAAACGCTAATTTATTTACCAAACCTACACATTCCAAAACACCATTAATTTTTAGATTTTTCATTTGGGATATTTTAATTTATTATAAAACATGATCTTTATGAGACTTGCTAATAGATGACGTGGATAGGAAACTTACAATAAATCTTAAGAAAATTGTTATTGATTTCGGAATATGTAATAGGCTCGTTATTGCATTCATGTTCATCATGGTTTGAATCTGTTAAAATGCTCATTTCGCATAAAATATGGAATGTAAAGACATTAATTCATCAATTATTTATTAGCTGTGAGCACTAAGGTGTTCCGAAATGACTGCCATAAATGTATATAAAGCGTGTTCATATGAAAAATGTATATATTAAGAGTGCTCATGTGCTACTTGTATCTATGTTTTTGTTTATATTTGTTACCTATCGAACTTACAGATAGCTCCACGATCGTCTTAAAATCAAGCAATTTAATGTAAATAAAACCTTTTTACTTAATTTTCGAATATAAACGTATTTTTTATGCTCAAAAACTTAAGAATAATGTTTTAATTGTGTGAATGTTTCTACAGTTTAAAAATAAATGAAAATTGTGCTTTAACTTTTAGAAACGGTTTTGCGCATAAGTGTAATAGAAAGTACATTTTTATTGAATCATATATTTAATTCCTTTTTTTTCCTAATCATTTGAGCCTAGCTTCAAAATTGAAATTCTTGAAATGAAGGCTTGTTGTTTTATTGTCAAAAATAGAAATTTAGTTGGCTTTTAGAACCACAATGTTTATATGTTTCTATCCAAATTAAATAAATGCAACTTAAATGTAAAACGGAATAAATCACTCTATTGGTCCTTTTGAAGTATATTTAATTTTAAAAAATAATTTTCCTGACAAGAAAAATATTTAAAAATAATATACCTAGTTTCAAAGGATGAAGCTTCGCATAAAAATTGAAAAACAAAACATTATCGAAGAGAAAATGTGAATATCTTTAATATGTATTTATTTTTTAAGAGTAAAAAGCTAGTTCTATAATTTGCCCATAAAATTTTGCTTGATACATAAAGAAATACAGCAAAACATACATAAAATAATTGAATGTTAATGCGTAACATATTTTGTATACTTAATTTATTTTTCAGCTCCAGTGTTTAGTTTTTAACAAACATTAATTGAATTTGCGGAAAAGGTGAAGAAAATTCCATTGAAAATTATTAAAAATAATATTTAAAGACCATTTACTCTTTTCACAATTGTGGAAAATCAGCCTTTTTAGAAAACATAACGATTGCTATAAAATAAATTAAAATTGCGTAAAATTGCGTGCCAATTAAATATACACAATACTGAAATTAATTTAAAATTGTGTAAATTTACTTATTCATTTATTTTTGGCAAATGCTCAAGTTGTTTAACCTTTTCTAAGATTTTAAAAACAAAATTTTATTTCTAGGTTTGCAGTTCTTAGTCGGTCGTCACAGACAGTTTCCATTTTATTTTTTAATGAATTTAATAATTACTTTTTTAATGAATTTAATAATTAGAATATAAATGTAGTAAAGTTAATGAAGCCAATTATTTTATTTCGGTGTATTGCGTAATCGACTCTTTAGGTTGTTTAAAGCTTTAATTAATGCGGAAAAACCCTTAGTTTTCAGAAATGTCATTTAAAGTTCTAAAATTTTCTAATATTATTAAAGGCAATTTGTAATATTATTTGTAATATTATTATTGAGTATCATAAAGTAATAGTTGTTGTAATAGTTATAAATGGATGATTTATTTATATGCGTTTTCGTTCAAGTGTATATCGCTGTCGAATTACTTTCCAACGTGTTTACAAAAATTTTACACTTTAATTTGTATTCTAATGCAATAAATGTTTATATGAAGAATATGCAGCTAATTACTTTATAATATTATTCTAACACTAATATAGTTCCTAAAAGTATTAAACAAATAAACCCAATTAACTGGAGTAGTATGATATTGCTTGATCAGGATCCCTGATTTTAAAATCTCTGATTTGAGTCTTGAAAATGGGCGCCTATTTTTAAGCGCTTGAAAGATGTCGACTGCTATTTCAAATTTGCATATTTTTGAAGTGAATGAAGTTTTTAATCAAGTAAGTCCTAACGAGCTTGTATGGATCAGGGGATAGAGTGCTGGCCTTTCAATGAGATAACCCAGGTACCCAGGTTCGAATCCCAGCTGTGGCAAATTCTTCTTTTGGTTCGCACCAACCACAGTGCTGACGTAAAATAGCCTTAGTGGAAGATAATTCATGGGTTAGAATCCTATTGCAGTCGGACTAACCGTAGTAGATTATCATGGTTTTCCTCTATGTAACGCAAATGCTGTTTAGTTACATGAAAAGTCCTTCGCAAAAACTAGTTTTTTCTCTTGTCTTTTGGGTTGGGCTCAAAATTACAAGACTTTGGAACTGAACAAGTCGTAAGCTCAGCACTGGGCCGGCTGTTCAGTGCCAGTTATAAAATAAGATATATTTGAGAAAAAAATATTCAATTAGTTTTTTTAATAACTCAATGCGATAATAATAGGAATAAAAATTGTTTCTCATTTACAAACAGTTTTAAAAATATCGGGATAAAATCCTTAAAACTAATGACTATTTTTTACCACAGGAAAAATATTTCATTATTTTTGAATTTATCATTTCCTGGTGATAATATAAAAAGCATCAGCAAAGCAATGCATTTAAAGAGTTATTGTATTTGCTCCAAGAAAAAAAAATCCCTATTAGTTCTAGGATTACAGCATTTTATCCCTTGTTATTTCTTACTGTATATGCTTTTCCCCTTAAGGCAAGTAATTTTCTCTAGCATTACATACATCCAGAAAATGCAATTGCTTACGTTTTATCAAGCAGCAGCATCCCATGACCGTAAGAATAATAAAGTTTGGATTATACACATTCTAGAGCAAAAACAATTTTTATTGGGCAATAAAATCTCGGCTCTTTTCAACGCACTTAATCAGATTTTCATAAACTGTTTTTTTTTATTTGTTCACAGTAAAGTCGCCAAGATTGGAATTTTTAAGACACAATATTTTATTTAACACTGGTTACTTTAATTGCAATTTATGCGCCATATAAATATAACCTCACTTTCTATGACCATAATTCAAAGTTCTGTTCATGAATAAATTCATAAATGGGCTTTTTCACCCTATTATAATAAGAATGGGTAAAAATTGTTGTTAAAAGAGAGATACTGATAAAAGATAAGTCTTTAAGTTTACTTTCACAAGTTGTTGTTGCATTTTTAATTGTAAGTTTGTTATCAATATCTTTTGTTTAAATATTCTATGAAGTTTGCCTATGTTAAGTACTTATTTATTTATGTGTAATTTATTCTTCGTAAACGATAGTTTAAAATATTGAGATTTAGTTATTGCTAATATTCAAGTTACTCCTTGGGGATTTTAATCAACCAACAAAACAAGTTAAGATGTTAAATTATTACGGAATTCTATGACTGTTTTATTATTCTAAAATGTGTGTGTTAGCAATATTAATACATTTTAAAAGGCTTAAAGATTTAAATTTTTATTTGCATTGTATTATGTTCTGCAGTATTATTACAGACATTCTAAATAGTATATTTATTGCACTCAAATGTTACTCATGAATGGTTTTCAGGCTTTCTCAAGGCACTAAATACAATAGTAAGAGTTGCGGCTCTGAAGCCTATTAAATATTTATTAAAATTTAACAACATATCAATTATTTGTTTTGAATTCTCATGTTTAACCATTTACACCAATAACTTAATGCACAGTATAAAGCAAAAATTTTGAGTAATGTTTTTCTGTTCGAACTATTTTTCCAATAAAAATTTCTTCATGATGTAAAGTAGTAATTTTTAACTTTTGTCGTCTCGTATGGGGAGCAGCTAATAATAGACGTGGAAATTAACTTTAACAAACTTCAAACGAGGATTTGAAAAATTGAATTCAAAAATGTTGAAACTGTCGAACGCATTTCATGTTTTTAATACTTAACTAGGGGTCCCGCAGTGGACTGATCGTTTAGACACTGTTCCCAGCCGATCACCGAAGTCAAGCATCACTGGCTGCTGTCAGTGTGCGGGTGGGTGACCACTTGGATCAGTCTGCGTAGGGACCAAGGGTGTGTGGTATTGGTCCTCGTTAAACTGTTCTACCGTAAAGTGCTCCACTTTGCGTGCAGGTCGTCGGGTTACCGAAGCCATCCCCTCTGCCGAGGACCAAAATTGTGATTTCATGTTTTCGGATCATCCTCAGGGATGTTTCCCAGACCGTCGCCAATAGCCCATTGTGCAGCTCTAGAGCAACGGAAATGAACTACAACAACAGTGACTTAACTTGGGCTGTAGTAGCCCAGTGCTTAGAGAATCGGACTCCGAGACGAAAGGGTCGCGGTTCGATCCTCGACTCCGCTAAGACCCACCGAGTACATGCGATATACGTGCTCGTAAAATCTGTTGAATCGAATGTCCTGTGGTCAGTCACTGAGAAGTTCCATGGGTGCAGCAAATCTGGATGAAACCTTCTCCCCCTTCAGTTCTATGTTTAAATTGCGGAAACTTCGTAAAACAATAGTAATGGCATGTCTCTGGATCTTCTTCAGGGATGTTTCACAGACCGTTGCCATAGCCCATTGTGCAACTCTAGTGTGACGTCAACAAAGTACCTACATACCCATCTAATTCCTAATTTAAATATATGTAATAACTTCTCATATATAAGAGCTTCTATAGCTCTGTGGTTAAAGCGGAAGAATTCGCGTAAAATATGTGTGTTTGAATCCAGCTCCTGCCTTTCAAATAATAATTTCGCCATTTTCTTCCTATACAAGCTGTATGCAAATGGATTTAAGCTTTCGATAATTTTGAGCATATATGTAAATTAGTTTTACTTATTCTTACACGTTCCTAGAATGTTCTAGAATATACGCTGATTCGTGTACAAAGCAGGGAAATAATTTTGATGGGTTGTTGCTTGCGAAAGTAACTAACAGTTGTGTGTAAAGCTCACTTATTTAATACTTAAAGCATCAGAATTCGATTTTGAGAGTGAAAATATTTGTGTTTATTTTATCAGCTTCATTACAAAGACAGGGAAATACATGCCTTTTCCTACTTGTCTTTCGATTACTAAAAAAATCAGAAAAAATGTTTTATATTAATCTACTGCTACGAGTTTGGAATTCAACTGTTGATCACATAGTAAAGAAGAATATGTAAGGAGATGATCAACAAATATGAACTCACAAAGAGTAAAAGCATCGTAAGACGTCAACTGAATGCTGCTGGATTGTGTGCATTCCTGTAGCAAAACATCTCATCCGGATAAAAAATGGGATGTTCAGAAAAAATTTTGCAAAGAAGCATGAAGCATGGGCAGCTAAAGATTGGACGAAAGCAATTCTTTGGGGAGATGAATCCAAATTTAATTTGTTTGGAAGGGATGGCTAACATTTTATTAGTCACTCAAAAGGTACCAGAATGAATCCTCAGTATTAATGGCCCGCAGCGAAATGGATTAGTAATGGCGTGTATAACGTTTCATCAAAATAGCCTCGCTTCTCACATCAAAGGGACTATGAATCAATATGTGAATAAAAATGTTTTGAAGTCCACACTCTACCTTATGCTCGTAGAAAGATGCCTCGTTGGTTTATGTGTCAGCAGGATAGTGACTCTAAGCACACCTCCTAAATAGTGGCAAGTTGGTTTACAGCTAAGAAGATAAAAACTTTTCAATAGTCAATAATTTGACCTAAATCCTATAGAACACTTTTGGAAATTCACCGGAAGAAAAGTCGGGGCACAGAAAGTATTTTCCAGAGACTGAAATCCTTTAGAATCCGAACTGAAAGGATATACATTCAATTATAATTTTTTTTTATATTTTCCTACCTCAACATGATTAATTTCAATAATAGTTTAGAAAAACAACAAAATCGTCTAAATTTTTTTTTTCAATTTTCAAACTCTCGTTTGGTGTTTGTTGGAGTAAGAATTTTCAAGTCCATTATTAGCTTCTCCCAACGCAAGATGACTATAACTACAAAATACTAATTTATATCATTAAGGAAATGTTGCTTACAGAAAAAGTCAAAACAAGAAAACGTATTGTCTCCAAATTTTTGTTTCCGATTGTATAATATGTAGCATAACATAAGCTGCTGTTCCAATTTGCAATTTTTGCTGTCAGTCAATATACTACTGTCACTCATATTAAAATATCACATTTATGTAAAATTACTTGCATTTTTAAAGAGAAAATGTTTCTTTAAATTTATTTTTCTTTTGTAATGAATTTTACCTACAGAAAAAATTGCATCTCTAAATATTAACAGAATACATTTTATACTTATTGCGACCCATTTAATAATGGTCAGATGTAGCCGTTCTTTGTAGGTTTTTTATCACTAATTTCGGATTTCTTAAGGTAATATATACTAGTTAATTATGAAAATCACTTTATAAGTTTTTAATAGCTTCAATATCTGAGATTATTATTTAATTTCTTATATTCTCGCGAACAATAATGCTCCACATGCTTCAATTTTCATACGTTTGTAAACTTTATTTTTTTACTCAAATGCATTCCATAAAAAGAAAAAAAACTTTGATAGAATTTTATAATGAATTTTTTAGATATTTATCCTTAATAAAAACAAAAAGCTCAGCTTTTTTAATAAATTTTTTTACTAACGCGTTTTTGCATTATTTTCTTTTTTTGATTCACTACTAAGACGCTTTTTGGTACCATTATAAATACTCTTAATAGTTTAAAAATTTCTACTAAGCTGTTTTAATATTTATTGGGTCGATTCATTTAGGATTCATAATGTTTACTTTTAAAAATTAACGAAAAATTGGGAAAGTTTATTGGCAGTAAATGATTCATTTCACTTTATTCAACTTAAATTCACACTAAATATATCGGGACCTTTCCTCAAAGTGAATTGTCTGTTGCATTCTATAGTAGAGTTTTAATATTTTCTCAATTCTTTTATTTAAAAAAATAGTTTTATTTGCTAATTTCTGAATAAAAATCATTTGTAGGTAAGCATTTTATGAGTTTATCTGCTTCAAATTTTATAAAAAATCTACCATGATACTCGATTTTATTCCTTTATAGGATTTTCCTCTTTAGTTTCTGATATTCCTAATCAAACAATGAAATTTAGTTTTATGTCTTTAACATGTTAAAACAGTTTATAGATTTCTAAACATATAATGTCTATTTACTTCCATATTAACAAGATTCTTCCATCGATTAATAAGATTCATTTCGAGATGTTAATCCCATCTCTTGAATACCAATGTAATTAAAAAGAATTAGCATATTTTTTCTAGGAATGTTTGCAACGAATGAAAAATTAACTTAAATCTTTTTAATATAAATTATTGTTTATGCATTGATAATTAAAATTAAGTTTTAGTTTCAGAGAATTCCAATAGTATATCTTTGACTGAAGCAATATTTTTGTGAATATAATTTACTGGTTTAATGTATTAAATAATGCATAACACAAGTGTAATGTCTGGATGTTCTGAAAATCGGTCGAAACTTTAAGAGAGTTGATAAAGGGTATCAAGATAATGAAAATATACCATAGAACATGGGTTTGCAAACCACGTTGAGACAGCGAAAATTGCGAAACTCTAATGCAGGTTTCGACGTCACGCTGGGGAACAATTAAAAAAAGACACTACAAATTCATAGAGGTGATAAAAGGTATCTAGATTGGGAAAATATACAATAGAACATATGTTCACAAACTACGTTAAGAACATAAAAACTGAAAAATTCAAATGTGGATTTTGATGTCACGCTGGGAAACAAATAGAAAAGACACTGCAAATTCATAGAGGTGATAAAAGATATCAAGTTAGTGAAAATATTCTAGAGAACAAAGGTTCTCAAACCAAGTTGAGAGTCTGGTGCAGGTTTCGACGTCACACTGGAATACAGTTGCAATAGATACTAAATATCCAGAGATAAAAATAGATTTTGAGTATAACTAAACTTCCTAACCTGTTTTTAAACATATTTGTATGAATTCCTTGAAAAGTAGTATTAGAGAAATAAAGTTTTACTAGTAGTTTTTTGACCAGTATATTCTTTCTTTAAGAGACATGGCGTTTGAATTCCAAACAACTTGATAAGCTACAGAATTTAAGATAATTTTTAAATCTACTATATTTAATAATTTGCTCTATAAATTTATTCAATAAAATCACGTTTAATGATATAAAAATTTCAGGTTTTTCTTTGTTCTTTACGCCTTACTTTCTTGAATCTTATTAAAATTTGAACTTGTATTTTTCATTAATTCTCAATTAAATTTGATAAGGGGAATTATTTTCAATTTCAGAAGATTTTAATTGTTTGTTTTAAATGTAAATTTCGCAAAAAGTTTTACATATTCCATTCAGATGTTTACTGCAAATGTTGATTTGAAAAATATTTACTGCAGCTATAGTAGATTAAAAAAAAATGTTGACTATAAATTTAAATTTAGTTTTGATTGATTCATTCGATCTGGTATTTTTTGAAAAAAAATTTATTTTTCAATTAGCAAGTACAATAATCGTGTCTAAACCTTAAAAAAAATTTCGTTTCTAACAATACTGGTGGCTATAAAGTGAAAATAAATTTTAGTAAGTATAAAGATAGGTTGAACTTTTTTTTAATTAAAATATAATTTATTCTGTAGTAATATGTGTGTAAAATGAAATACTTCCGTAATAATAAAATTTTTTGGAGTTACTCTTGGCTCCAAAATGAAAATGAATTAATTTCCTCCAGTAAAGTATTAGCATAGTCATTACAATTTAAAAAAAGTACTTTCGCTCATTCTTTATGTTTTCTAATTTGAAAGAAAAATAATTAATATGTATAACGCCTTTCAAAGCTGATGAAACTTGCTTGTTTTCTTGATTGGTGCAAAAATTGCAATTTTGTGCTCGACTGAGAAAAAGTGAAAAAAAAAAGTGTTGAAAAGCTACGGTGCATCCACGCACAAAAGAGGATTTGCCAAGAGAGAAAATCCTCTTTTGTACTTGGATGTTAGATACCATTCAATAAAGAAAAAGAACGACGAGTTTTTTCAGTTTTTTAAAAGTATATTGTAATATCGAAGGCAGCTAAAAACAAGCGAGACTCAATTCTTTCATACTCTGAACCTCAAACTAATAAAAACGAATTTCATGAGGGAGTTTTTATTGTTTTAATGCAACACTTTTTTCAACGCGTTTAAAGCGTAAAAAAACTCTCATTATGTTTCTTTCTTCTTTCTATTTTAATCGTTAGCTTCTTATAGTTTTTCTTATAAAAGAAATAATACAGAAAAAAAAATTAATAAAATCTTCGGCTGAAGTGGGGTCGATGAGAAATTTTATATATATTTATTTTTTCATACTTTTATCTCAACTCGAAATTGTGCGATCAATATTATTAACACTTTTAAAATAAAGAGGATATGCATAGAAAATAGAGGGAGTTAATATAGTTCATTTATTTTTACAACAGCGAAAGTCAAAAAGTTTCGTCGTTCATCTTTATTAAATTTTGACTCAATTGTAATTCATTTTGACTCAATCGTAATTCATTTTGACTCAATCGTAATTCATTTTACCCTTTCTGAAGCAATGATTAGGAATTACTAATTAATAATCTCGAGAAACCGAGCAATATTGCCTGATAAAAGAACTTCACTAACTTCAAAAATAGATAAATAGCAAATAACAGTCAACATATTCCAAGTGCTTCCAAGACATTTGCCTATTTTGAAGACTTGTCAGACGTGAAAGAGAAGAAACAAAAGTGATTAGAAGAAACGTACGCCAACGAAAATGGAAAAGTAATGGTGCTAAAGAAAACTAGAAAATCTATAGTAACCAATGGAGAAAAAAGATGAAGTCAAACATAACAAGAAAAACCACAGTGGCCGAGAGGGGCAAATCAGGGTAAAATGCATTTCCACTCGTAATAGAAAGGCGCTGAGGAACTAATGTCGTTAAGAAAGGAATCATCATTCATATGAATAAAACAAGATTCCAGGGCACCAAGAGGAGATTATGTGATTGAAGGGGAAATAATTATGACATTGTCGAAATTGAATTTATACCCAAAATTCCTACAATGTGCACCAACTGATGATTTCTCGAGTACTTGATAATGGACATATCTATTGTGTGAGTCAAAATGTGAGTTATAAATCTTCTGTAATGTGAGTTTTAAATGCTACTTTCAATAATCAATTTTGCTTCGTCTTTTTCTCTTAAGTCTTGAAAAAGGGAGCTTATTTTTGCAGCGCTTGAAACATATCAACTGTTATTTGCTATTTGTATAGTTTTTAATCGAATGAAGTTTTTAATCAGGCAACGATGAGGAAGTTTAATTGGATATTTACGACTCTAATTTGAATAGGTAAGGAAAAACTAAATATAAACACTATTTTTTTCTGTCATTTTTTAAACATTGATAGGAAAAAATTTAGTGATTGATCAAAAAACGTCTGGTACTTTGGACTAAAATTTACTATAAAATTTATTATTCTAGTATCATGTAATTCCAGATGCTTTCTATTGAAACTGGAGAAAAATTATTTACTGTGATAAAAAAAATAATTTTATAGTCTTTCAAAATATATTTAGCAAAAAAAAAAACAAAAAAAAAGGGTTATCAAACAATAACTATCATTTGAGCTAATGATTTATCACTCGTCATTATGGAATGATCAGTAAAATGACTTTTAATTACTTTTGATCAAATGATTTAACTTTTACATACTAACATGGTTTTAGAGTCATATTGTAAATATTTTAATACATTAGTGCATATTCCGATTAATGTTCCCGCTTTTTAATTTAGAAATTTTTATTAGGATTTATGTATGTATTATACACTGAACCATGGTATGAATACTAAACTAAATGTAAAAATAAAAAAATGAAAATTTTGGGGAACATGGGGGAAATACTGGCAAAAAAAGTTAAAAATCGACTCCTTTTCAAATTAGCATAGTGCTGTTGAAATTTACTATTTTTTTTTTATTATTCTTGTTTTATAATACTCATAAAAACTAAACTTAGGGAATAGACTACGATACGCATTATACATAATATTAATATTTAGATCCTTCGCTCATATATCAAAACTTATTTGGCAAAAAAGGCCAAAAATTGCAATTATTTTATATTTTACAGTAAAATAAAAGTAACTAATAATTTAATCAACTAGTCAATTTATTCATTAGACATGTGTATAGGAAACATTTATGCAATATTTCAAGTAATTCGAGTCAAAATATTTTGAGATAATGCAACTTGAGGAAGGAGACAAAAGAGGCTCAATTATCAATGTAATAATGAAATTAAATGAATATATATATATATATATATATANATATATATAAAAGCTTTGTCGGATACCTTAAAGAACTAAATTAGATAGTTTCAATGAGTTGTCTCAGAAAGAAATCTAATTTTTTTTTACATTTACGGGCTTATGACTTTAAAATTATGTAAATAGCCATAATTTGAAAACAATGCAGGTCCTATAGTCATCATAAAACTTTTTTGTAGTATTTGTATTTTTATAGGTTATTATAGAGTACTATAATTCATGAATTTCGCCTGTACATTTATTGTTTTTGTAATATCAGAGACAAAAAATTATATAAATATTAAAATAAATATCTTACTAGCAAATATATTGTGTTTAAAATGTGCGCTGATGTTGAACATTTTAATTTATTCCAAACCTAAAATTAATAAAAAAAATACATGACATAGTTTTCAATGTTTTAATGCAGCGCGTTTAAAGGTTTAAAAAAAATCCCTCATTATCTATCTTCCTTTTTTATAATTTAAGCATTAGCTTCTTATAGTTTTTCTTTTAAAAGAAACAACAAAAGAAATTAATAAAACCTTTTGATGAAGTGGGGTCGATGAGGAATTTTATACGCATTTATTTTTTTTATGCTTTCATTTCAACTTGAAATTATGCGATCAATAATATTAACACTTTTAAAATAAAGAGAACCCACTAAGGAAATAGAGGGAGTTAATATAGTTCATCTATCTTTCAAACAAGGAAAGTCAATGAAGTCAGAGAGCCATTCTATTCACCCTTATTCCGTTCTGACTTAATTGTAATTTATTAACCACTCTCAAAAGCAATGATGGGGAAGTTTAATCGGGGATCTACGGCTATAAATTGAATAGGCAGGTAAAGACCAAATAGTAGGCGCCATTTTTTCTTCCTTACAAACATTAATACCAGAAGAAAATTGATCAAAAGGAATTTTTTTTTCTAAATACATTACTGGAAATAAAATTGGAGATACGTATATTCTGGTCGAATGTGAACTTTAATGTGTATATATGAATCTTTGCGGAAGATCGATTGTAATTATTTTCCATTATACAGGTTCTGTGTTTGTTGGTTGTTGTCAACGCAAGTAATGATGTTTTAGAGACGGAAAATACATCAATTACTTCGACAAAAAGCATTTCATAGAAATCATTCTTGTTACTTTTTAGGGGATGTGATTTCCGAAATTATTCTCTTCTTATAATATAATTATGTGCGTATTTCATTGTAATGTAATACTTATCTATAATATTGCATTTATCTATAATGTAATACTTATCTATAATTTTAGATAAATATATTTCTCGGAGATAGGTAAAAGAATGTGAATTAATACTTAGCAACTTATTTTTAAAATTACAAAGTAATTGGAAAACGTTTAGTTGTAAATGAATGTAAAATAAACAGAAAATACATCAAAATTAAAACTTATTTCGTTTTACCTACTATCTATTTTTAAAAGTATAAAATAATTAAAAATTAGATTTTTTTTTCATTTAAATTGCTATTATTCTTAAAGGACACTTTTTGCAAAAAATAGTAATTTTTATTTATTGAAACATTTAAAAAGTAATAGAATAGAGAATATTTTATTCTTTATATAATTTATATTACATTATTTTTGTTTTTTTATATTATATTGTTTTTGCTTACTATCCCTGTTGTGTTTACCACGAAGTGCACTGGTTTCAATTCTATTATTATTATTGGCCACACAAGTAATTGCGTTTTTGAACAAAAAGAAGACATTAGTTATTTCTCCGAATAGCATTTGATACATTTGTTACTCTTTAATCCCAAGAAAATTTGATCAGCAGAATTATTGCTTCAGAGAATTGCTTTGCTTTGACTGTAAGAAAAAGTATACGAAAGGAAATTATTATTTTAGAGTTCCTCTTTAAAACTGGAAATAATTGTGAAACAAGATCTAATTGTGAAGTGATGTAAAAGAAAAAATTTATAAAATTATAAATCTTTAACTTCAGTTTGAAGTTAGTATTTTTTTGACAAACTAGCTTTATATAACATCTTTAAAATAAAAAAATTTAAATTTAATATTTAAGTATCTCATTAAATTATTTGTTTTCTTTCAAATATTTCTGAATTACACTTCTTATGCCGTAGGAAGGATAACCTAAATTATTTTAGAATAGTTTTTTTTTCCATTTTAAACAGAAAAATCCCTTTATTATTGCATTTTTAGGCCAATTCATGCCTAAAATGGGCTATTTTGCGTCAATTTAAGAATTATAAACTTATTATTTTTGAAATTCATGCGTACATTTTTTTATACTCTGGACTGTATTTTCTGAAGTTTAAATGCCTTTCTCTTTCTTTAATAACATAAGAATACATTTTATCCTTGAGATTATAGACTAAACAAGAATATATAAATTTGATTTTTGTGTGCGGTCAGATTTTAGCGGAATTGTAAAAAGGGTATGATTCTAATATGATTACAAAGCCCACGCTATTTTGTTTAGGATGTCACAATCACATGGTAGATGACGTGCGTATCTGAAAAAAAAAACGCTTGCTGCTTTACATATATACTTCCCTATATATAGTATAAAACATATATTATTTAAAACCTGTAATAAAATCTTTTAATATTGAATATTAAATTACTCTAATATAAGGCATAAATTAGACAAAAATAAGTTACAATGTAAGTAACATAGTTGCGTTTCATTGAAAAGCGTTTTTACGTAATATTTTTTTTTAAATAAACAAAAATACTTACTTTAACAGTATTCCACATGCTTCAAATAGGTTCAAGAAAACTAAAAAGAACATTTTGAGAAACCATTCATGATGACGAAATTATTAATAAAGGTGACTGTTGGCCCTATAAATTTTTACATTTTTGTCATATTTATATTTTATATTATCAAAAAATACACTTTAACACATAAATAAAACTTATGATCTAATGTTTGGATTAAGTTCTAAAATGAAACTATTAATGTTCATGGAGAAGAATTTAAATTTGCCAGAAAATGCTGACAGAAAGTAAAGTTATGAAGTAAGATACAAAAACATTATTTTTTTATAAACTTAATATCTGCGAACAAATTATTTAAATATATCAAAATACCAAAATTTATCCTTAAGATGTGGGAGGGAGATCTGGAAAATTTATGTTCGGAATTGGAGAACATTCGAAAGTATGAGCATTTTCATGTAAATTATTTTTTTACGTATTTCATCTTATAAGTATACTTGTAATCATATTCTTCTATTTACAGTGCTCGAAACAATTAAAGGATATTGTAAGTCTTGTATAAAATAATGGTATAAGCAATTTTTGTTGTTGCATAAAATGGAAGAAGAGAGTCACAAATGCAAATTTTTCTTATTTCCAAACTTCGCAGCATGCAAATTTTGAGTTTGACGGAGAAGACGATGATGTAGAGGCAGCGAATATAATTTAGCTCTCAACTTAATGTAAGACAAAGCGGAAAAGAATGATCGGCATTCAGTAAGCGCGTTGTTTCGATGAGGGCAATACTTAACCGAATCAGAAGCTTGGAAAGTTATTGGCCGGATAGAGGACGGCCGAACACATGCCGATGTAGCAGAAGCCTTTGGAGTTTCACAAAGCGTTATTTCCACAATCTGGAACCGTTTTTTGGAGACTGGACGCAACAACGTTGTCAACAACGCTCAATGAAGACCGTTACTTAACTTTAGTGATGAGACACCAAATATGAACGCCACCTTTCCCAAAAGAACCTTCACTCGACTAATGACACCATAGTTTCGACACAAACTGTCCGAAACAGCCTTCATGCTGTAAGTCTGTATGCTCGCTGATCAATGGTGTGCCTCTCGCTAACAGCTGGGCACCGTCGCGGAGTGGGCAACAGAGCACGTGAACTGGAGGAGAAATGAATGCCGCAATATTCTTTTCTCTTACGAGTCGCTATTGTCTGTTCATTCTGAAAATAGGCATATTTTCATCAAGAGGGAACGAGGCACTAGAAATAATCCTGCGTTCGTGCATAAAAGTGTAAAATTTCTCGATGGGAGAGTGATGGTCTATGCTGTCATCTCCATTAATAGGCAAACCGACTTCCATATAATTCGAAATGGAGCTCTGACCGTTCGCCGGTATAAGCATGAGATCCTGAGACCTATTGTAGTCCCTTACGCTGCTGCAATTGGAGATGACTTCGTGCTTTTAGATGACAATTGCAGGTCACATCGTGCTAAGTTGGTGAATGATTTCCAGAATTGGAAAAGTTATAATGAATTAAAGGTCACCTACGGGTCTGACCCCTCTCAGACATTAGAGCAGAAACATAATACAATAAACTGGACGAAATAATACAAGGCTTAAAAATAACAGTCTTAGTTGGTGAATTGCACCGATTTCTATCTTATTGGTCATGCAGAATAGATCATAAATGTTGAACTAACAGTCACCGTTGGATCTGATCCATCTCCGAGAAGTACAAAATAAATATGCTGCTGTGACCTGGACGAAAGGACTTTAAAGTTTAAGATAAACAGCAAAAATCTGTAAACAGAACGATTCCTAACTTATTGCTTGACAAAGTGAGACCACATGCTACACAAAGACTGTGAAAAAAAACTACATGAATTAGAAAAGGAACTTCTTCCTCATCCGCCATATTCATCAAATTTAGGCCCAAATATCCACCTCTTCTTAATTAATTTTATAATTGGAGAAAATTAAATTTCATCTACTGGATTTCCATAAATTTATTAATTCTTATCTATCAGGGTACCCGAATATCCTACCACTTAAATAGTAAAAGTGTACAGAAAATACTCAATTCAAATAGAAATTTGACTTATTTTCTACAAATTTCATTCTTAACGATCGAAGAGTAAATACCAGGCAAAATCATGGAAGTTAATAGGAAGGAGAATTAAGAAGTTTAAGGAGACATTAAGAAGTTAATGAAATTTTATCCCTACTTTTTCGATATTTGGTAGTTTCAGAATTTTGTTTAAAAAAAATAAAGAATGATTATATTATATATATATATATANTATAGATAGTAATATCATAATTAAAGGTCAGTAATTAAAAAGAGCAAGTAAACAAAGAAAACACAACAACAGCAGTAAAATTATAATGGAAAATCATACTTAATACAATGGGAAATTAACCAGTAAGAATAACCTAAACCAAATTTACAAAATTATAGTTTAAAGTTAAATAAAATTAGCATTATTATGAGAAAATAATAAAACATCATAGTAAAAGGTAATAATATACAGATAAATTTGCTATACAGAGTGAAACAACTTTAAGGTGATAATATTAGACACAATTTAGAATTTACAAGCTTTAGTTGACAGTAAAATAAATAACTTTAGATTATTTAATTTAAGACAAATAAAACTTCACATATATTGCTTTTTTTTAAATTTTTATTAAAAAGAAAAATAATAGAATAAAAAAAAGAAGAACAAAAGACTTATTTTCCTTTGAAGTAGATACGAGAATGTTTAATTTTATTTTTCATAAACAGTCTTTATCCATTTAGAACGAATTATTTTACAAATGAACGGGCTAAGTATTTTTTCTTATTCAATTGCGTCACAAATCAAATTAAGTTTAAAAAATAAATATAACTCGATTTGTTATAAATATGCTTTTACTCTAATGTTGATTGTTTTCTCTATAGATTTATATCTAGTTGTTAAAATAATAGCAATTAACATTAAATCTAAACATTTATTTCACAGACAAATAATAATTGTACACCTTAATTATAGGTTTCTGAAACATTTCAGAAAATAAATGAGAAAGTATCTTAATTTAATTAGAGATTGAGCTTATTCAAATGTATCATACTCTTAGTGAGTTTCTTTTACAGATGAAAAAAATAAAGTAATGAGTTCACATTTGAATTTTATATTGAATCCTTTTACGTTATTTTTTTGTGGAAAATAATAACTGGTTCCTGTTTTTTTTCCGGAATTTTTTTGTGCCTAAAGAAACATTTTTATCTGAACAAAGTGCCGTAAATTAGTCTGGCAGTTATTTAAAAATTATAACATGATAACAATTAATGTTGAAAAAAAAACAGCAACAAATTTGTGTAACAGGGCATCATTTTTTTCCTGTTTCATGGTTTTAGTTCAAAAATCTTTCAACATATGGCGCAACTTAAAATAAATCTGCAAATAAATTGAATTAACCCTTGAGTTTTTCGAAGGTTTTTTATGAAAGAAAATTGCATTACGATCGCATGCCATAATCGGAGAGATCACATGTCATAAATTTAGCGCATAAAAGGTAGAAAAGAATCTCAGCGCCACCAGTAGGAAAATTTTTGCAGTTTAATCAGAAACTCTGGTAGAAAAAAAATGCCTTGCAATATGAATCTTTTGCAGGAATATATTTTTTTCCTTTTTCTTAAATCCTAATCTTTTCTCCCACTGCAAACATTTGAATACCTTTAAAACTAATTTCAGAATTTAGGAGACTAATTTGTCTTTCAAAATGTTTTACTTGATTTGATTCAGACATGTTTATTCAAATGTTACTACATTATTCTTTGAATACAGAATATAATTTCCAATGAACCAGATGCGACTGGAGTTCGTAAATCCAAAAGATATTATTCGATGAAATTGAACCAATGGTAACTAATGTGATTATAAGTGACAAAATTAAACCATTCAGACCAGTGCCGAGGAACGACAGTGTGACAACTTAGGATGAAAGTCATCAAAACTAGTTTAATTCCGATTGAAACTGCACGATAGCTCTAATGTTCGGTTTTTACCTCCTCTCAGATTTCTACAATCAAACTGGTTTGGATGGTTTTATACTTGTTTTTTTGTTATTTAAAAGTCAAGTTTGGAAATCATTTTTTCTTAACCTCTGCTTTAATGTTAGCTTGCAAACTCTAAAGTGAATGTTTTTTTAATTATTTTTTAAAGAGGTTTTTATGAATATACATACTAAAATTTGTTGTTACGACAAATACTGTATTTTCATACAATATTTGTCGTAACTACTAATTTTAGTATGAGTTTGAGAATAATCAGGTTATTAAGGAAAATCAATTCTTTTGAGAAAACTATATAAAATTTAATATACTTTGCATTTTTTATGCAATCACGTTAAGCTTAAAATGATCGACTATTTTTATAAAGCAACAATATCGGTCATTGGGTTAATTTTTAATTAATATCTATTTTCTCCAATCACTGTCATTTTCTCCGTAGAAGTTGCGACTTACAGGGTTCCTGTAACCTTCAGCTTGTGGCAAATTTATGAAAAAGAAAAAATTTGATTTTTTTTAAAATTAGTTTTTCTAGTTACTTTAAAAAAAAATTTTTTTTTTCATGGAGTCCTTTATTTTTAAACTGCAGGTTTTAAAACATTAGTTTTAATACTCACTGACTAAATAGTCAATTTTTTTTGAATTTTATTAAAAAAATTGTCGGAGTCTATGTGATTAATGCTGATTTCGTTGTGTGTAGATTTTTTTTTATCTAAGTACTTACATGATATCTTAAGCGAACAAAGATAAAAAAGAAAGGATTCAATAAAGTATGCTAGGGAGAAAAAAAATTATACAACAATTTAACCAAACCATGTCAGAAGGGTGAAAATTGTAAGAAAACCGGTGGAAAGTCCTTATCTGGGCCACTAATATAGCTCAACTTATTCTCATGGCATTTCTGAAAAAAAAAATCATTCTTGGATATCAGAAAATGTTCCACTAAAAATCGTAAAAATCTTCCGGGAATTAGCTTGGAGAATTTTTAAAGAATTCGGAAATATTCCTAGTAAAAGCAAGCAACGTTTTTCGATAAAATAAATTGGGGTTGAGTTGTGTTTCTTTAAGTTACAGATAATTATGCAGATAGCTTAGTGGATCTAGTCTTCATCCAGTGGTGCCATTTAGTGCGAGAGAGTAAAAGTAGAAAAGTATATCATGTTTTGAATCGGATGGCAATGAGCAGATCTGTGGCTCTACCATCTTTGTCGGTTTGAGAGAGTTGCGTGTTTCTATGCATCAGGTACGCCCGAAGAAACAATGGAATAAAAACTCCTCAGGAGTATAATGAATGGAAATAATGCGAGTTATCCTGATCTGTCTACCATTGAGAATTGCAGTAGTCTTCATAAGTCTCCACCACAAAATTTAAAAAAATGTTAATAACAAACGAAATTACTTGAAAATTTCAGTTTAATAATTCAACTATCTAAAAATATATACACTACTCTACAATAATATAAGAGATACTTTCAGTTTTTGACGTTTTTTAAATTTCTCAAGAAATACTTAAATGATTATTTTCTGATTTTAGAGGTGTTTAGTTATGCGATTTTTCATACTTGGCAATAAGATTTAAAGCTTTCATGGGTTTGAGAGACCTACAATAAATTGCGAAAGAAAACAAGTATTTTTGAACACGATATGCTGCATAAAGTTTTATTTTAAAAAACCGCATTAAGTTTTGTAAACCTAGGGTAAATATTTATGCAGATATGGACATGTTTATGAAAGATTAATTTTTTCACCTTACGTTTTTTTAGACATACCTTCATAAATATTCAATGAAATGAAACAAAAGTTTTGGAGATATTTAAGAGTAGTAACAAAATTGTGGTTTTTAAATTTTAAAAGAATTCGTTAAAAACTGCGCAAAATATAAATATTTAAGCTACCTCTTTTACACGGTGCATGCGCAGAAAAACTGTAAGAAAGTTTTTTTTATAATTTTGAAGGGAATCGTACTCTAATGATAAAAACTTTTTCTGAATATCTTAAAAATTTAAAAAGTTTCAAGCAATTATCTAAGTAGTTTTTGAACTTTTGAAATTTCTCAAAACGTTTAGGGGCTATACTTTAATTTAATCTTGTACTATTAAACAAGATTTAATAAAAATGAGACCGGGGGATCACCTCTTATAAAAATATGTTTTCTTTTGCATGTTTCTCTTCTCCATAACATCACATTTTAATTTCCGAACGATTATTGTAAGGTTTTATCATTTGTTATAAACTTTGTTTTATGATATAAAATAACATTCAATTTGAGCTTTGTTTTGAGCTTTGTACGAAAACTACTTAGAGAATAGATTGAAACTTTTTAAATTTTTAAGACATTCAAATCAATTTTCGTAGTGGACAAATACGATTCACTACAAAGTTTGGAGGAAAAAAAAACTTTTTTAAAACTTTTTCAGTGATAGCGTAGTATAAAAGAACTAGCTTAAATACTTATAATTTGAGCAATTTTAAATTTTTTTTAGAATTTTAAATCGAAATTTTTGAAATTTATCGAAAAATGTCTAAGAAAAATTCGTTTATTTCCATTGAGTATCTGGGTGACGAAATAAGGCAATTTACAGTCTCTTGCTCCAAGATCTAATACTATACTACTAAAGGAGCTTTTTTTTAAAAAAATCTTTAATAAATAGCGTTGCTGTCAGCAATTTAAAATAACTTTGTATTAGCATTGACTGTTTTGCATATTTAAAAAATTCAATTGAACTTCAAAATGTCACTGGTATGTCACAAACAATATTTCCACTAATAACTAGCTTTAAAGCTTCCCCTACTTTTCTCAATATCTAATTTTTTTTTATTTCAACCGTTGAAAGCATTTCTAGAATATACGCAGAGGGAATTATTTGCAGAAACTTTGTTGAAAATAATTTTTTCTGTCAATAAATCGTTTGTCACACGAAAATCTGTCATTTTCCTGGCTACTTTTATTTAGTGATTTATAACCAAAATAGATAGCGCTAGCCATCAATATCTTATATCAATATTAATATCTTATGTTAATAGATTGGTTAGAATACCTTCCTATTTGAACATGCCTTATTGCATGAATAAAGAGCCAACTTTCCGGTTAAGAATCAATTTCAAACAATTTTTCAAGATGAGTAGGTTTTAATATTGTCATTTTCCAGTCTTCTTGAAATCATTAATAGCATGAACTACATAGATTTATCTGAGTTATTTCAAAAAATCCTGTTGTTTTCTGCCGAATGTAAACGTCTTAGGCCAACATTTTAAATTAAAGTAAAGTTATTTGCTATAAAATGGCCAATTTGTCACTATGCTGGCAGTCATTTTCCTGGCTTATGAATCACAGGACATTGACGTGTTACCAGAAAATTTTATAAACAGTATACTGTAAAGAGGCAAAGCAAATATTAACCTAATACCCAGTTTATGCTAGATTATAATATGCTTGAATGTAATCAAAGTTATTTATTTATTTAATGCTTGATTATCATACACAATTTTATTCTGTACCTATCAGAAACAAAAACATTTTTGATTCTTTCTACTGGGGATGAAAGAATTTAAGTAATTCATGGTCAATCTAACATAAAGGCTTAAATTGAGTTACTTACTTTTAGCTTAAAATCACTGTTTTTTATGCTTCTAAGCTAATATGTCCTTTTCCTGTGACTCAAAATTTGGTGAATTTCTATTATTATTATTTTTTTTTTGAGAAAATGTCAATAAACTACACTGCTGTTCGTAAGACATTAATGAATGGAACTGAATAAATGCACAAAAAAAATTAGATTATTTTGAAGACTTTAAATTTGAAGAAATCTTTTGTTACGAATTTTCATGCTTCCAAAAAATCACCCATCTATAAAGTTGTAATGAAAAAAACCTCAGGCGAAAAAAATATTTGTATATAAAAATGTCCATATCTTCATAAATATTTATTCTAGGTTTACGAAAGTCTGCAGTTATTAAAAATAACAACTACAGTAATCGATACAAGTTACAAGCTTAATGCTTGATATTCTGGCATAGGGTTGTGAAAAATACTTGTTTTTATTTCGTAATTTAATACGGGTCTCTCAAACCTCTGATAGCTTTAAATTTTATGGCAAAGTATGAAAAATCGTACGAACTAAACATTACGAACAGAAAAGTGTATCTTTCATTATTGTAGGATAGTGTATTATAAATATGTAGAGGTTTTGAAAAAAACAAAATGGTTAGATATAATAAGCGTATCTTTAAGAAATTTGTTTTATTTAATCAGGAATCTGATGTAAACACGATCTGAAAAAAATGCGTGACAGGCGTAGATTCAAATGATGAAACTGTTACATGCTTGTACTGTAACTGCGTATGCGAGAGGATACCAAATCAAGTGAAGTGAAGATAAGAAATAGCCCCTGACTTCGGTGACGATGTTGATCGATGTTGATCGATGATTGTGACAACTTTGTTGTTGTTGTTGTTGTTAATTTACGTCGCACTAGAGCTGCACAATGGGCTATTGGCGACGGTCTGTGAAACATCCCGGAGGATGATCCGAAGACATGCCATCACAATTTTGATCCTCTGCAGAGGGGATGGCACCCCCGCTTCGGTAGCCCGACGACCTGCGCGCGAAGTCGAGCACTTTACGGTAGCACAGTTTAACGAGGACCAATACCGCACACCCTCGGTCCCTACGCAGACTGATCCAAGTGGTCACCCACCCGCACACTGACCGTAACCAGTGATGCTTGACTTCGGTGATCTGCTGGGATCCGTGTCTTAACGATCAGTCCACTGCGGGACGTGACAATTTTGTATGTCAACTGTTTTTGTGCCTCCTTTTAATCTACCTCAGAGAACAAAATTAGAAAGCTTGCAACTTTGTGTGTGTTCTTGTAGAAACCCTAAAATATGCTGCGAATTCTGCAGAATAACCGATAATTGTATAAATGCTAATTACAGAAATTCTCTCTATTTATTACAAAGTAATTTGTCTGAATAACCCTAAAGTAACTAATTCCATTTTAACCTGCCCCTTAACCATATGGCGCAAATGGAACACCGGTGTTCTTTTTACACATTTTTTTCAGACGTTTTTTTTCTGCCTATTTTTACAAGTAAAAATGGACTTTGGAATTTGAAATATAAATTCGCCAAAACACAAAATTATGGCCAAAGGCTGTGATGCAATGGAGTACTTCATAACCCTTTGACTCAGATCGGATCCCTGATGCCCCTTTCATGTACTTTTCTGTCGCTGTAATTGCGAACAAAGTTATATTTTGGTATTTTTTAATTATAAGAAATACTCATATAGTTACTAAAAATTTCCGACAGATTTTCGAAATTATATTTGTTCCGAAATCTAAATTCATCAAAAGTAGACTGAAATTTTTTTTCATTGATACTCAAGAAATTATCATGAATTGATTTTGTTAATTAGAGAAATTTCAAACATGATTTATTGTTTCTCTCTAGATTCAAGTAACTGTAAATAATTGCATATTTGAAAGAAAAAATTTTTTGAAAGTGAGCCATGTTTTGAAAATTTTACCTTTAACGCAAAAAGGGGCACGGTGCTCGATGCTTTCAAAGCTAAAAATCCGTAAAATGCTAATTATAATATTTTTCACTCATTTTGACCTATATTAATACAAAATAATGAAAAAAATGAGCATTGAAAAATCTGTGACAAAGACTTAAATAAAATACTCCGCACACATCCAATAAAAATTCATTTTCTGTCAAATTGTCTAAACATTTAATATGTTGCAGATTAAAGCAGTTTGATCAAAAATTCTTAATGACACAATGTCCAAAAATTTACTGCTTCTAAAATAAGGAGACTAAACCATGAATGGTAATCCTCAATTCTCTAATACCGTCATGACATTAGCATTAACCAATATGCACCGAGTGAGGCTTATCGGATGGGATTTTGCACATTTGGATAGTGAATTTAAAGTTGGATAGTAATGAAAAAGATAGCAGCATGTCAGAACATCAAACGCTAAATGGTAGCCTGCATTACTTCCTACATTCATCTAAACTTTGCGTGCTTCAAGCTCCTTTTACAACAGAGTCCGTTGCCTATACTTCTTGCGTTTCGAGATAAAAAATGTTTCTGGAAAACTTTACATTTTTGGACTTTGCATCAATTAGATTTTTTGATCAGAATGCTTTGAGATACAGCATATTAAATTTTCAGCTGATTTGACACTGATTTAATTTCCATAAGATTTGTGTGAGGTCTTTTTTTAAAAAAGCAACTAGAAATCAGCAATAAAATTTGAATAAAAGGCCTAAATGAAAATGTGTAAAATTCAAAAAACAATAAGTTACCTAAGGATATTTTATTCCTACAGATTACAAAAAAGACTAACATATTACTAGCAGGACGTGTAGTGGTTCCTTAAAATTGTTATAGTTGTAATTAACTTATCATCAAAGCCGTGGAAATTCACCTGGTTCAGCAACCACTTAAATCCTATAAAATTCCACCCAATCCCTAACATAATTATTTATATGTGTTTGAGTTGCTGGATTATTGCGATGCTTAGGAATACTTCCTGCTTTATTTTTTAAATATGAAGCATTATAGAGCAAACATTTAAATACCACTACAAGAATTCAGAGGGACAACTCGATGCACTGCACTGTATTTGTTATTCCAATACCCAATAGGAGCAGAGTTTGAGAAATAATGTAGCACTTAAATACGTGGAATAAATTTAATACAAAAGAATAGAAACTTGACTACGGTAAGAATTTTTTACTCTAACTTAAGACATTTATTAATGGGTTTATTCTGCGTTTGATTAAAATTTGAAAGTAACAAAATCTTCAGTGAAAAGATTTCAAACTTTCTATTTAAATCTTGTAAGAATATTGGAGTTTTTTTCTCGATTCGAACACCATTATCTTTTTAAGATCAAAAGCTTTAAATGGTAGCTTGAAAAAAGAAGCTGGGCAATTTTATGCGATGTTTAAGACGTTACTTTTATTTACATTTTTATCATCAATCATTATGTTTAAGAAGTTATTTTATTCTTTTGATAAGAAAGATAGAAAATCGATCACTAATGCTAAAATAATTACATCTTCTATTCAAAGTTTTTGTCAAAAAAGTATTTAAAAATAAGCAAAATTATAGTAATTTTTCTTATGCGGTTTATATTACAGTTATATTTTTATTTTGAGAATTATACTTGCTGAAAAAGGTTTGAAAGCAATGCCGCACTTAGAGTTAAAATGTAAAATATAATATACTAGTATTGCCTAATTCCAGTTACATTTTATTGAAAAGATGATAAAAACATTATATTGTATTTAACATTTAGTAAAATCTGAATTTAGCAAAAAAGACCCCTAATAACTTTTAATCTAATGATCGTTTTTCAGGTACTTAATGATTTCATTGCTTCTAGACGCACAAAATAAACAATTTAAAAAAAAGCTAATTTTAAAGAAGTAGAAATATTAGAGTGGAATTTTAAAGTATCAAATCATAGTTATCAAGTACAAAGCGTACTTTCTCTCAATTTTATAATAAATTTTTCAACATTTTTTGATATTTTAGGATTTTAAACTTTTAAAATATGTAAATAATCGCATTGAAAAAAAAAGCATTAATATTAATTTAAAATGAGGGTCAAAAACTCAGACTTACTTTTTATGTTAGTAAATTGATGTCTTTAGTAAATTGATAGTTTATGCACGGAGAAAAAAAGCTCTGATATAATCAATTACCCGAGAGTATAATAACATTTTTGGTGAAAAAAAAACTAATTTTGGTAATAAAAACAAAAGTATACAGTACCCTTAGTTTGTTAATTTTTTCCTTTCTGTTTATATTAACTGTTTATGGAAAATTTTGGTTTTCGAAACTTTAGTTCTCATTGCCACATATTTAGCAAAAAATACAAAGCTTGAAAGAATATTCAACCAAATAAATGATTTTTGTGCCATGCTTTAAAGTATAATATAAGGACTAAATTTTAAAACATATATCCTATTTTATCCCACATTATAAAACCATATTTTATTGTAATTTGCCGAAAACATTACCAAGCTTTTTGGTGTTCTCATAGAGCCTAAACCACAAAAAATTTATCAAGTTCAGATATTTTTGACCACATTTTTTCTAAGTGTCTCAATATTGTTTTAATACATAAAAATGATAAAATCAATATAACACAAGCAAATATATTGTTTTTCAAATTTTGATTTTGTGTTGGAGCTGCTCAAATCTTAAATTGTATCAAGAGAAAAACAATTTCGTTTTTGTGGATGTTGAATTGTAAAGCAGCATAATTTTTTGTTCCCGCTTTTTGTCGCGTCACTTCAATTTTCAAAGCATTAAGAGAACTGTGGAGTCTAAATCTACACTGCTCGGTCTTTTATTTGATTTCGGATAACATTATTACTCTATCCCACAATTTCTGTCAAATTGAGTCTTACTAAACTTACATCGAAAAGACGCCGTCTGTTATTTCGTAAAACGTATTGAATATATTTGTTATAATAAGGAATGATTTTTTCGAGTTATTCTCTGGATACATCAGCCTTAAAGCTACTATATACTTTCTCCTGAGTAAGTTTTTTCTCTGTATTGAAAAAATCGAAAGTGGTACTTTTGTCTTGCTCTTCATAAAGAATAAAACATAGTCTGTTATTTTGCAAAACGTATTTTATATAATTGTTATAATTAGGAACGATTTTTTCGAGTTATTATCTGCATACATCAACCTTAAAGCTACTATATACTTTCTCCTGAATAAGTTTTTTCTCTGTATTAAAAAATGGTAAGTGGTACTGCTGTTGTTTTGGGTGTTTAACTTCACTCTATATTTTGTGTCTTGCTCTTCACAAAGAATAAAACATAGTCTGTTATTTTGCAAAACGTATTTTATATATTTGTTATAATTAAGAACGATTTTTCGAGTTATTCTCTGCATACATCAGCCTTAAAGCTACTATATACTTTCTCCAGAATAAGTTTTTTCTCCGTATTGAAAAGATCGTAAGTGGTACTGCTGTTGTTTTGCGTGTTTAACTTTACTCTATACTTTGTGTCTTGCTCTTCACAAAGAATAAAACAGAGTCTGTTATTTTGCAAAACGTATTTTATATATTTGTTATAACTAGGAACGTTTTTTTTCGAGTTATTCTCTGGATGCATCTGTCTTAAAGCTACTATATACTTTCTCCTGAATAAGTTTTTTCTCTGTATTGAAAAAATCGTAAGTGGTACTGCTGTTGTTTTGGGTGTTTAACTTTACTCTATATTTTGTGTCTTGCTCTTCACAAAGAATAAAACATAGTCTGTTATTTTGCTAAACGTATTTTATATATTTGCTATAATTAGGAACGATTTTTTCGAGCTATTCTCTGCATACATCAGCCTTAAAGCTACTATATACTTTCTCCTGAATAAGTTTTTTCTCTGTATTGAAAAAATCGTAAGTGGTACTGCTGTTGTTTTGGGTGTTTGACTTTACTCTATATTTTGTGTCTTGCTCTTCACAAAGAATAAAACAGAGTCTGTTATTTTGCAAAACGTATTTTATATATTTGTTATAATTAGGAACGATTTTTTCGAGCTATTCTCTGGATGCATCTGTCTTAAAGCTATTGTATACTTTCTCCTGAATAAGTTTTTTCTCTATGTTAAAAAAAGTCGTAAGCAGTACTGCTGCTGTTTTGGATGTTCAACTTCACTTTATTTTTCTTTCTTGCTGCGCAAAGTAAAACATAGTCTGCTATTTTGCAAAACGTATTTCATATATTTGTTATAATTAGGAACGATTTTTTCGAATTATTTTCTGGGTGCATCACCCTTAAAGCTTCTATATACTTTCTCCTGAATAAGTTTTTTTCTGCGTCGAAAAAGTCGTAAGTGTAAGCTGTTTTGGGTATTCAAATTTACAATATATTTTGTCTTGCTGTTAATAAAGAGTAAAACCTAAAAACTTGGAATTACAAAAGTGAGTGGAAAAATGTGCAGGAAGTATGATGGAATAAAAAAAAATAACTTTTGTTAGTTAATTCGAGAATAATTAACTATCAAACTTGTGGTGAAAAAATAAACACCATGGGCTACTCTGTTGTAAATTCCATTCAATTAAACATTAAGATTTCGGTTAGAAACACTTATTTATCGTCTTGTTTTTGAAATTGTTTACAGTTGGAATAATTGCAAAACCGTGAATACAGAACTGTACGGTTTTGTAACCTTTTGCAACAAACATAGTTCAAAAGGTATTAAAAATACATTTAACTGCACAATGTACATATGTTGTGTTTGAGTTGTTGTTGCTAACCGAATTTAATTGATTATATTTCTTTACTGAATAAATTTTTTTTCTGGTGTTGCTGTCCATCGGGAAAGATGAGAAATACTAGATTTTTTTTCTGTCGAGCAGGTCTGTGGTGCTGCCATTTATTGCTTGAATGAGAGTTTCGTATTCTAATAGTACAGGGTCACCAATTGGGGAATGCAGGACTCTGAACACTCATGTGGAGGAGGAAATACTTTGGTGTCAGCACTGAGACTAACCCGAGTGAGCCGGTCATGAAATTGACAGATTAATCCTCGTGGCAGTCGCATGCACAGTGCGCAAAATAAAAACGAACCTCCTTAGATAACTTTTGATCTAGTGATCGGATCTTCACGTTCCAGAACTCAATCTCAATAGTTCAAGGGAGTGACCTCAAATATGCTGAATAGTTAGTGCATTCACTATTTAAAGTTACGAAATCAGACACGAAAATGTACTTTCTCTGAATAAACATACTTTTTTAGACGGGAACGAATTTCTGACCTCCAAAATATAGGGGGTAGCCACAATCTTGGAAATATGGTCCCAATAGTTTGGTCAGGATTAAAATTTTTGACCCTTTAATGTTAATTTTACTTCTTACGTAATTCGTGATATCTTGAGAACTTTTTAAGTGAAGTGCAAATTTCTTAAACACAAGTCTAATACTCGTTTATTCAAGGATAATTCCATGTAAAATATAGCGTTCGGTTAATACGTAATATTTCTTATTATTTTATTTAATAATAGTCGAAAAAATTGAATCTAGATAATGTTTGACATTATTTTAAAGATTATTACTTTAAATGGCAAAATACAAAATTTGAGCGAAATCGGTTAAATAGTTCCTGAGAAATAAATATTGAAAAAGTCGTGGTTTTTAAAATAACAATTAAATAAATTAATATTTAATTCTTTTTTCCGAGAAATATTTTTTAATAGTATAGTAAATCTCCAATATATCCTTAAATATATCGCTCTTTTCTATTTTGTCAAACAATTAAAACTTTTAACTACATAGAAAAAATTTTCTTATACAGAAAACTCAAATAGAGACAGTACATTTCTTTCCCCTTGTTTTATGACTTTATTTTGAGAAGACCAAAACGCATTGTATTGAAGACTATTTTGAGTTACTTTTGGATTTGTAATGATTTAATGAAACAAGGCACTCGTAATCCGTAACCTATTAGTAGCTTGTAATGTTTCTTTTTGACATTCGATACGACCGAAAAACGCCTTATATTTTAATTAACCATGTTGGTCATCCATGTATAGTCCAAATTAAACAATTCTCAAGAATTTGGACTATTGAAAAACAATTAATGTTAGCACACGCTCCTTCAACTTTGTGAAACTAAACAATTTACTTTTGTTGCTTTAATTTGCGCTATAAGAATGCATATAGTTAACAGAGGTATATAATTAAAGAGTACCTAAAAAATACCTTAAAAAGTGCAAAGTACACCGTTTCAAACTTGAACAGCACATTATAAATAATACTGGGGTCATTTATAAAAAGTTACTTATTATTATAAGAATTTTAGCTTTTTTATTCTACTTCAGGATTTTATTATTTTCATTACTTTTCATTTGTGTCCAAAAATATGAAGATGATTATAAATATACATGTTATGAGTGTTAAAGAATATGTGAGCAATTTTCTGTACTGGAACCTTCTCGACATTTATTACCATTTTAATATTTTTTAAAGCAAGTATTTCTTTCTGTTCTCTTTCTTGGAATTGTTCATTTAATATTTTTCTTATTAATTAACTTTCCTTATTTAAAAATGTACAATAGTCTTATAATTAGTTATAGTATTCATATATACATTATACGGTGACACATACTAGTATAGTAGATCATAAGATAGTTCAATGATTATTTTTAGTTACTTAATTATCCTAACATGAATGATATATATATGAAGTGACTAATTGAATCCGAAATTCCATAATCAGATGCACATTTAACATGGAGTATGTTTCATATCGCATGAATGTAGTTTAAACGAGGAGTGCTTGGTTGCCAATGATTAATTACACTCGTATTTTGACAACGAAATTATATCAACCTTTCACATGTAAAGTACACTTCCGTTGATGCTTTTCTCCATATCTATCAAAATCTATTCCAGTATAAAATTATTACCAATCGGGTTTAACTTGTATCAAATATCCTTAATTAATTATTTTAAATTGCATTTTATAAGTTAAAATGTTGAGGCGTGCATTCACTTTAGAATCGTGTCTAATCAAATTTGAAAGATATTTCGTAGCAATAGAAAGATATGCATTTTATGGTTTATATTTTTACGTGGTGCTTTTAAACAAGATAAGACTAGAAAAAAATAATGGTGGCTGAATAAATTTTAAAGAATTACTGATTATATATATTTATACACACTGTAAAAATACTCAAATTTCACGAAAATTTCTTCATTTTTGATGAAATCATTTTCTGGTATATGCTGTAAGCAAAAATTTGGTCAAATTGACAAAGTAACTGACATTATTTCTTCAAGGAAAAAAATTCCGGCAAAATTAAAGAAATATTTTGTCACTCTATTTTCTATAAAAACAAAACATATGTATCTAACTTATCTAATAATTATCTTATTATGGGTTGCGTATTGGTTAATCAATGTTGCCCAAACAATACAAGAAAAACAGATGGAATAGAGATATAAATTACAGCCATGCCCGAAGCGGGATTCAAAACCAACTCCTTGACCACTATAACGGCAGGTCAGTTTGTTCCGTCACTTTATTTTTGATTGCCTAGTCATCATTCTAGTTTCAACATTTATGTAAAAATCTCCCACAATACACTGTGATGAGGTTTCGAGTTGAGGAAACATTTTCATCAAATATTTAACAGTTCGCGTTTCGTTACAAATCACGCAATTTCGTGACGAAACACTTCTCTAAATTCACGAAATACAGCTCAAGGATTACTGAATCGTCAAAAATTTAATGAGCGTAAAGAGAGTGTCAGAGATTTACATGGAGAATTGTATGAGCAAAAAGATTGTATGAGAAAAGTAACGCAATACTATAAATAAATCAATACAAAACAAAATACGAAATCTTACAACTCATCACCAGCCAGCAACAACGGAAACCTTTTTAAGTAAGTAATTGGTTCATCATAACAATGTGGTGAAGAGCAAAAGCTGTTGGTCATGCTGATATTGGTTGGACACTACATTATCAACTGGAATTTGCGAACACAAAATATGAAGAGCATTTTAAATATAACATCAATCAAGTTAAATTCAAAATCATAATACAAGCGACTTCATTCCAAATCTTCGTACATTAATACCACAGCATCAACAGCCATCCTCCCCAATAATTGGATTGAAGATGGCTCGTCATAAATGAATGGAAGTGTCAATTACGATTTAGGCAATGTGGAAAATGCAAACCTTAATAAAGGAAACGAAAACTGAAAATTTATAATTGAGCTAAAACGTGATTAAGGAAATAAATTGGAAAATTATTACAAATATTAGCTTTAAACTGATTAACTTTATTTTAACATCAGAGGAAATTTCAAAAGATAGCATTTCTAAAAGTATATTGATCAAGAACACCCTATTATCTTAATCTCAAACTTTGTGATTAATTTTTGGAGGGAAATATTCAAGACAAAGTTTAAGAAAATAACCCAAAACCATGACTGAATTAAGGACTTTCATATATATTCATTGAGTTATATCCAATTAGTTACAATGTACCCATTTGTGGAAAGCATAACGAACATGCCATAAACTGATTCTAGATAGCATCAATTACTCTTAAAATGAGGATAGAACTTTTGAATTCAATCGTATGAAAAATTTATTTTTTATTTTATATGGTTAAGCTATTCTCATCCCGTATAAATTTAAGATATATACATATAAATAATTTATGTACTAAAGAAGATGAACAATTTTTTGCATTTATATTAATTAAAATAAAAAGTTAAAGGCAATATAATGAATAGTCACATTTTTCAACTTGTTTTGGAGAATTGTTTGGTTTCCATCTAGGATATAAATCAATTTTAAATTAAAATATTTTTTCATTAGAAAAGTGTTTGCCCTAAACATTCATAACACAATTGAAATAACACTATTTTGAACAAACAATACGACAACAATAACTAAAGTTGAGACGAATGCAAAAATGAATACGTAAAATATATGGAATTAATTTTATTCAATTTAATGATAAGCACCTATCTAAGTTTGCCTACTCAACTGTCTTCTTTTTTTCTTCAAAGTAATATTAAAATAATCAGGTGCATGATTTCAGAGCTCCTGAAACAATTATTTCACTGCCTCAGGAGACAAATTAATAATAATCATTACTTGTAATTACATGGCTAATTTAACGCTGTATAAAATTTTTTATAAATGTGAAAAAATCACAACTTCTTAAAATTAGTTTTGATGAATATAATCGAGTAAAAATAATTTAAAACTCATTAAGGATCTATGCAGTTAATATTTAAAATGGATTATTTCTTATTTAATTTTATTTATGATCCTTTAAAAATATAGATTCCAAAGTGGATCAGCAAAAGAATAATTATTTAGATTACTCTATAAATATTTTAAAAATAATTTAAATATTACAATTTATCGAATTTACTGTTTTTAAGTATTAATTTATTTTCAAATTTATCGCATTTGTAGCTGTTGATTCACTTTTAAAATTTAAAGTATAAGCATATTCAAGAGCTGTCAAGCATATTAAAGGGATGTTAACAATATTTTTCTTATTTTTAGATATTAATGATATTTAATTTTGTGCATTTAATTACGTATTTAACCATGTTGTTCTTTCAAATGCTTAAATGAATAATGAAGTCATGTGTAGTTACTAGCTGGTCATACACTATCAGCAAAATCAGATCAAACAGTATCAATACCTTGAACCATGATTCGGTGCAAGTGTGCTGAAACTTTATGATGTTAAATTTAACTATATTTCCGATCAAGTTGAACCATAGCACCGAGTAATCTAGTTTGTGGTGTTCTTAAGTGCTCGATAATATGGTTCACATTATGGATGAAGTTATAGCAAATTGGCACCACGATGTAATGATTCAATGTTCGTCAAAATTTCTAACAGTGTAGTAGCTGGCATTAGTTTATGTCAGATATTGTATTTATACACTGAGAAAAAAGTGTGTTCAAAACTATGAGAATATGGTAAAATGCAACGTGCTTTTTGCTACGGGAACACCAAACAACTCGGTTGTTTTTACCGAAGCACAATGTTGGAGAAATTAACAATAAAATATGTTTTTATAACGAGTGATAAAACGTGGTAATTTTATGATTCGTTAGAGCATGACAAAACCATGTATTTGGTCAAATTTACTTTGCAGTTCTGTAATTTTTACTAAATATGTGGTTATAGGAAATATAATTTTGAAAATCACATTTTCTGGTTAACTGTTCCTCCCATATGAACGGAAAAGTTATCAAATGAGCAGATGAAGTACCATATACTTTGGTTTTATTAACTAGAATAGTACTTTTTCACCGAAAATTTCTTTACCATATAATCAATTCATCAATTTTTAACGATGTATAATAAATGAAAATTAGAGTTTGTGGTCCTAAAAAGTGAGAGCCTTAATTAACTTTCACAATACATTAAAATAAAATGATAGGTCAATATATTGCAAGACATTGACAGTAAAAGAAAAGGACTTTTGTGTGCTCCCAAACCTAAGTTTAAAACTTCAACACCTTTCAGCCGTTGAGACTGTAATGTTGCAAAATATCTTAAAATGCATAATAAACAGGGGAACATTTTTTTTTGTTTCTTGTTTGTTTTGTTTTAAACAGATCGCTCGCATCGAACAATTTAGAATATTTTCAGCATCAAACAAATATGCAATAGGTTTCTCGCAACAAGCTACAGTTTTCATGCAGTTTAACACTAGAAAGACTGAAACTTAGTATATACCTATATTGCCCAAAATAAGTCAAAATGACTGGATAGTGGAAGAATAAATAATGTGTAAGGAAATTTGTTTAAAATATATTTTTAATATTTTTTATATCATTTACAGTTATACAACAAGTTATTAGTAAATATTAACAATAAAAAAATTATATGCTGTACAAAATTCTAAGAAATTTTGTCATTATGTGCATCATTGTTTCTCTAATTCAAATTAAAAGCAGCCAAAATGACTTCCTTAGGCAATCTAGTGTTAACAATGTACTCCTAACCAGGATTTGTTTAAAATTGGCACGATCGAATACTAAGAGTCTCCACTTCTCTACAGCGTAAGACATGGTTGGAAGATCACCATAATACGTTTCAGTTTAAGATGCGATACGGTAAGTTCATACCTTTTTTTGTCTTGATTTTTTGAAAGGAGCACAAAATTATATATGTGTATATAACCCTTTATGCTCTTTATAAACTTGCATAGTTAAATAAAAAATAAACTAAACTGAAGCTACCATTAGAAAAAAATGTAGCTCTCCTAATAAAAATTATTTCTGATTTGAAATCCCCACACCAAAAATAAAATCAAGTACCTGCCTAAATAAAAGAAATAAAAACCGCTCCCTAGTGATAATATTATACCCCGATCATATGTAATTCCTATCAAGACTGAAAGCTTAAACGTTTTACAAGACAGAGAATTCGAGTAAGTAACAAGCCGTTAGTTAAACCAGTGCATAAGCCTGTTGACAAGATATCAAAGCCATCACATCTTAAATAACTAAGTGATGCTGGTAGTAACTTGGCATTGTCGCGGTGCCTCAGTCGAATACCCAAACTGCAATATGGTGATTATATATTTAATTCACTGTCTCATAGCTGTACTTGTTGGATAAAAGCAACATTACTTAACAATTAAAAGCTTTTCAGTGCATCAATATCACCATAACCAAAGCTGACAGACCTCTCTGTCTTAAAATAAGCTGATACCCAAGTTAGTGAAATTGCTATAAAATGAATGACCGCTAATATATCGGACGGACATGAAAACTTTAAGCTAATCGGTTACAAATATTTCGTTAAGCCACTGGCGGTTTAACAAGTGGGCAAAATTGTGATAATGTTTCAAAGAATTACTCTATTTCACTATCTAATAACATGCAAAAACCTGATTTGTTTCGCGGAGAAGACTGCAGGTTAAAATGCAACTTTTTTACATGCAGAACCGTCGGTGGGTCTAAGTTAAGATTTATTATTTGATAGAATATACAGAGAAGAAAAGTATAGACAAAATTTATAAAATGTTTTAAAATTTATCGTGTTTCTGTTGCTAAGGGAGCACAAAATTTTTTTATTAAATGCCTGGCAATAAGAACTAGAACTTTGAATACCTGAAGTTCCGGTAAATCCTTACCACGTGAAAAATTGGAAAAGGAACGGTTGAATTACTGTATATTTTGTTTCTATTAATTAGAACTTTTTTCCCCAGAAATGTTATTACCAGACAGGATGGTAATTTTACGAGAATTTTTTTCTCTGTGTAAGAAATTTTTGATTGTGTTGAACCATAATATCATACAAATTTTCTGTAACCTTAATATGGTACTAAGATTAACCAGATTATGACAATTTCTGAACTTGATTACATAGTGATACTAAGTTTGATAAATTTATTTACGTAACTATCACTGTAACAAAACTAAGGCATATTATTTGATAGGCTAGATGAAATTTTGGATTGTGTCGGTCTTAAGTTGTTTAACATGATACTACTGTTATGGTTAAAAGATAACCTTATTAACTTAACTAAGACTTATTATTAGTAAACATAAATGGGAACCTTATTCATTTTGTGGAGAGCTAATGCTATGAATGCTAAAAAAAAATTCAAAAAACTGATAAAACCAAAATGTATTTTTGAAATTTCTTTTTTGCAATATGTAGCTTACTATACGAAGATGCCAATTACATAAAAAGCTAAATTTTGATTTTTTTGCCGCTTACGTTGATTTTTCAATTGCACGGCAGTATTGTAGTTCAAAGTATCGACATATCGGTTAACTTTGAACTGATTCTTCAGAGATCGAATGATACATATTTTGCTTATTATACGTAGATGAGAGTGCATTTTAAATACTATCTTTTCCTTAAAAAAAAAAATTAAACATTTTATTTCTAAGACAAATTACATTTTATGTATAAATTTGCAGCTTTTTAACAACGTTGATTGATTACAGAACTAATTAATCAGAGGCATACCTGTCAACTTGTACTGTGTATGAGAATGATTTTCCGAAGCGGATGTTAGATGACACTTAAATTGCATTTGAAGACGGAAATATTTTTTTCGTATTTTATCAGAATTGAAATAAACCATCGTAAGATTATCATGTCTTTAAAAATGTGTTTAATTTATTTCTTTATTGGGGTGGTCACAATCTTTTTAAACTAAGTTTATAAATCCAATATATGAACAGAAAGCATACATTTTACTATCATTTTAAATATAAAACAAAAATCTCCCAAAAATATTTAAAGGTTTGGAGCTATGCTGAAGAGGCAATTCTGCTCAAAACCTAACCTAAATTGCACCAGGCACTAAAGGTAAAGAAATAAAGCAATCTCAGTAAATTAAATTAAGTTTGATGCAAAAACAAATGAAAAATATGCGAAACAAAAATGAAAGAAGAGGAGATTGTACACTTTATGGTAAAAAACGCGTATATATCTAAAAGATGATAAAAATAAGATTATATTGGAAGTATTGCACTAGGTACTTATCAACTAAAAATATGTTAAAAATAATTCAGTTTAAAATATAAATTTCAAAGTTCATTAATGCTTTAAATATGCTGCATCAACTTTTTTATAGTTCTTCTTTCAGTTTCTAAAAGATTAATTTTCAAAGATATTAAATTATTTTTGCATAAAGTTAGAAATAAGTAAATGGAATTATAATACATGCGTCATTTAATATAAAAAGACTTAAAAATGCATTCAACTTTACACTAAATTATAATCCTTTTTTGGAAATTAAGAACTTGTTTCTTAAAAATTATTTTACGATGTAAGTATTTTAAGTTTAAAAAAACATCCATCTAATCTAATTACCTATGCAACAAAGGATTATTGAAATTAGAAATTGTACTTTCAAAACATTTGATTATATAATCCTAAGAATTATTTTTACAGCAAACGCTCTTTCTTGTATTAATTAAACGTGTATGCTGTTTCGATTAGCTTTAATGTGAGATCGATATTCGTTGCAAACGTTTTAAAAATTTGCAAGATTTTTCGTTTCTGGAATGTTCTCAGCGATGTTATTACTGATCTGAGATTAAATAAAGTATTTAATGGATATTTGATCGCATCGCTGAAATTCCTAATTAAGTGAGATGAAATCAGAATAGTTATAAATGCTTCTTCTTGGCATGTTATCATAGTTAGGCTATTACCGCATAATTACACTTTAGAAGTCCCTCGGCATTCAAAGAATTTTCAAGGCATGAAATAAAATTGCAAGCTTTAAATAGCCTCTTAGGATGATATGTGGCATTTTTTTAAGCTTTTTCTACGCAGTCGATGGCGTATCTAGATTTTATAAACGTGATAAAATAAGTATATGTAAAGCTTTTCAATGAAATTTGTCTTGTTTCATGATATTGTTTAAAGCAAAAATCAAGAGTAGTTAAAATTACGCTAAAGTTTCAGTTTAATTGATGATTTTTATTACTATTTTTTGAATATTGCTTTTCTTCCATTTAAAAAAATATTTATTGCTTCTTTTTTATCATTGTAATTATAGTAATTTTTATCATAATTATAGTAATTTTTATCATAATTATAGTAATTTTTATCATAATTATAGCAATTTTTATCATAATTATAGTAATTTTTATCATAGTTATTATAGTTATTTTTATCATGGTTATCATTTATCATAATTATTATATCAATGTTTGGATGTTACCGCATATTTACACTTCAGAAGTCCCTCGGGATTCAAAGAATTTTAAAGGCATCAAATAAAAAAATTGCTAGCTTCAAATATCCTCTTGTGATGATACGTGGCATATTTTAAATTTTTTTCCGCGCAGTCGTCGGCGTTTCCAGATTTTATAAATGTGATAAAGTAAGCTTATGTTAAGCTTTTTAATGAAATTTGTCTCTTTTCATGATGTTATTCTATGCGAAAATCGAAAGTTGTAAAAATTACGTTATAGTTTCAGTTTAATATGTGATTCTTATTACTATTTTTTGAATATTGTTTTTTTTTCCATTTAAATAAATATCGATTGCTTCTTTTCTATCATTGTTATAGTAATTTTTATCATAGTTATTATAGTTATTTTGATCATTTTTATCATTTTTCATGGTAGTAAAATCAAGGTAGTAAAAATTGTGTTATTATTTCAGTTTAATCGATGATTTTTACTAATTTTCCATGATCAAAAAATATAAATAACTTCGTTTTATCATAGTTATTTTTATTATAGTTATCTTTTCTCACAATTATTATGTTATCATAGTTATCATAATATTAAGCATAATTGCACTTTAGAAGTCTCTCTGCATTCAAAGAATTCTCAAGGCATGAAGTAAAAAAATTGTCAGCCTTAAATATACTCTTGGGATGATATGTTGCATTTAAGTTTTTTTTCATACAGTCGAACGCTTATCTAGATTTTACAAACGTGATAAAATAAGTGTATGTAACTGTTTTTAATGGAATTTGCCTTGTTTCATGATATTGTTCAAAACGTAAATCAAAAGTAGAACGAATTACGTTATAGTTTCAGCTTAATTGTTTATTTTTATTACTATTTTTATTCTTATTACAATTTTTACTTTTATTTCTTTTTAATATTATTTTGTTCCATTCTAAAAATATTGATTGCTTCTTTTCTATTATAGTTACCATTGTTATTTTTATTATAGTTTTTATCATAATTATTATAATTATTTTAATTCATAATCATCAGTTATTCAGTTATTCATAATCATCAATTATCATAAACATCAATGATCATACTTATCATGTTACATAGTTTGGCTTTTACTGTACAATTCAAGGAATTTTTTGAAAAAAGAATCCAAAAGATGTCATTCAAAGAATTTAAAGGTATGGAATATAATTACCAGTTTATATAATTGCCAGTTTTCAAAATCCTGTTATGATGATATGTGAAATACAAGTTTTTCTTTCTTGCAGTCAACGGCATATCTATACTTTATAAATGTGATAAAATAAGTATATAAAAAGTTTTTTAATAGAATTTTCTTTCCTTACTTTTAAATTTTAGTGCTACAGAATACAAAAAAGATTGTGGTGGCTGCTTTACACCAAGTAGAGTAAAAGAACACTCTTTGTGTAGTGGAGCAACTACTTTTTACCACAAATTACTTTTTACCACGTGTTTACTGTTGGCTTTAAACGTATAACCGCATCAATACAAATTCTGTACTTAAAACTTGATAGTACAAAACCATATTATTACGTTATATATGTAAAATGTTTACGAACAAACGAGTTGATTTTTAAAATAAATATCTCGTTGGTTTACGAAAATGGGTATAGCTTGAAATTTGTGTTTAGAAAACCGGATCAAGCTCGAAATGTTTGTTCAGGAAGATGAACACATTTCAAAATGTGCTATTACGAAACTGCACACAGCAAAATGAAGCGTCCTTTTAGTTTCCAACCAAAATTTAGCAACTAAACGAAGAATTTCATGTTTACTTTTCTTTACTAATTTAAACAAACTTTTTTGAGGAGTGCCGTGGTGACTCAAAAGATAGAGCGTTAGCATTCTAGTAAAGAGCCCAAGGTTCGAATCCCAGTGATGGTAGGTTGGAAAGAATTCCGCTCCTGGTTCGCACCAACCACAGTGCTTGCATAAATTATCCTCAGTGGTAGACAGTTTATTCTCTTCATGTAGCGCAAATGGGGGATAGTTCCACCAAAAAGTCCTTCCCAAAAACTAAGTTTGTCCCAATGCATGATCTAGGAGTACCCTTGTCTTCTGGGTTGAGTTCAAAATTACTAGGCGAATTTGGAGTTGAAAATTAATATTCATAAACTCAGAATTATTTCGGCTGTTAAACACCGGTTATGAAATAAAGTAAAATAGTAATTACAGAGTGAAATTCTGAACTTCGGTTTGTGGATTGCGAAGTACATTACAGATGTAACTTTTACGGCGATGTCTTCGCATTCTGAAAAACGATAAAGTTAGTTTTTAAAATCTAACTAATCAAATTTACGATCACTTTTATAATTGTATAGCGCATGTGGCAACCTTGTAAAAACTGCTAACTTATAAAGTTTTTCAAAAATAAATATTTAATAAAATATTCCAAGTCATTTAATCAAATGTATAATATCACATTACGAATTTATTTGAATTCATTTCTTAAATATCCGTTTCTCAAATATCCATTTTTGTAAACATGCATTTGGAGCTGTGTTCATTTTCGCCAAAACGCATTTCCAGGTGTGTCCTTTTTCGCAAACACGCATTTTGAGCTGTGTCCTTTTTCGCAAACAAGCATTTCCAGGTGTGTCCTTTTTCGCAAACACGCATTTCGAGCTGTGTCCTTTTTCGGAAACAAGCATTTCGAGTTGTGTCCATTTTCGCAAACACGCATTTCGAGCTGTGTCCTTTTTCTCAAACACCAATTTCGAGCCGTGTCCTTTTTTTTCGAACACGCATTTCGAGCTGTGTCCATTTCATAAACATACATTTGACGCTGTGTCCAAATAAAAAAGCTTATAACCGATCTGCATTTTAGAGTCATTTCAAATTTCATCATTTTTTAATTTCGTGAAACAAGGATTTATAAGGGTTTTTTTCTGTACGCTCTTAGAAAAATTATCTACGATTCAGTTTTCTATTTTTTGAGAAATAAATAAATGAATAAATTATTTTCATTTAATTGAAAGCAATTGGAGCTCATCCAAGTTTTGCGTATTAAAAAAAACTATTAAGTTAAACTCCAATTAAAATATCCCTTTTAAAAAGAAAATAAATCTAAACATTACTCCAAAGTTTCCCATGCTTTATCGACAGCCGTTTTTAATAATGGGAAACATCATTTTTTTCTTGTTTTCATTACCGAAAAAACTGAACATACGAACTCAACCATTCATTTGAAAGAAAAAATATTTTCTTAACTTTCCTTCGAAAATAGTACTTTTAAATGAATCCTTTACTTCATGAAATACTCGATTTGCTTTTCGATCATTTACATCGCTTTGATTTCAGTGAAGAATTCATTTAAACCAGTCAAAAAAATTTTGCTTTCATTTTATATTAAAAGTAATTAAAACTTAATAATTATTGAATACTTCCATTTTTCAAGATTCAGAAATTTTGTACATCTTAAGATAAAAGCAGTTTTAGAACAAATTTTTTATTGGAAATTAAATTTTTCAAATGCAATGAAAGTAAAAGTATTGTAAAAATTGGTGACAGAAAGGCGTATTTTTATATTATGTTATAAATCCTCTGAATATTAAAGAAGACATGAAATTAGTTAGCGAAACATTTAAAGCAAAAAATTTGGACACTTTTTTCCGCCAAGTGATGATAACTTAATTAGTGATTTAATTCTTACGAAATACCAAAGAGTACCAGAAAACACGAAAGTAATAAAAATAGAGTAATACAATTTATGGGTGCAACACTAGTTCGAATATTATGCATTTTAATACCGGAACTTGAACGCCATTTTAAATTTTTCAACTTTATTAGAAATACAAAATTTTTTGAATATTGCTCCAAGAATTTGAATGCCGGTAAGGTGGCCGAGTGGTTAGCGTGCCTGACAGCGAAGCCAATGGCTGCGGGTTTAAATCCCGCTCAGGGCATGGATATTTCGTTCCGTGTGTTGTCCACTGTTGTGTGTGATGTGTTAATGCGGCCCACTTTATGAACGGCTATCTGCTTTAGTGTGGCGTGGGTAATGTTGCTCGCCTCCGTGACTTTCGTTGCAAAGTGTTCTCTACGAAACCGAAAAGTTTTTCTAACTAAAAAAATTTCCTTAAAAATCCATGCTTTTCCTCAACCATTGCATACTTTTTAAATGATTGTGTTAAGTGTTGCGTACTCGCAATGTGCATTTAACATAAATTTGTGATTATTTTTTGAAATTATGAAATGAAAAATCTATGCATATAAGGGGTCTCAAAAACATATTAACGAGGGAATGTATCAAATTCTGATGAAGTATTATCGAGTTCAAGCAGTAAGAAATGAAAAAAAAAAATCAGTATCTATGAGAAGAAACTTAAAGCACTTCAGACTCGAAGTGCATGTTTATGCCTTAACCAAATGCAGTGAACCTACAACCTGAAAAATTTAACATGGCCGGCCAAGTGGTTGGCGTGCCTGACAGCGAAGCCAATGGCTGGTGATTCGAATTCTGTTCAGGGCATGGATATTTCTCTCTCTGTGTGTTGTCCTCTTATGTGCGATATGTGAATGATGTCCTCCCTATGAACGGGTATCTGTGGCAGTGTGGCGTGGGTAATGTTACGCGCCTCCGTGACTTTGGTCACAAGGCTCTCACCAGGCAACGCAAAATGAGCAACCATTCCGGCACCTTCAATGGAGAAGAATGAATCATACGGGTTGTCTGTGGTTGCCTGTCGTTAAAAAAATAGTAATTTACAAATAGTTGGTAGCCAACAAAAATTTCTGGTAGCCAGTAAAAATACTAGCACGTCCCCCATTTCTAATTTTTTTTTCTAAATTTAAGAATTTTTGAATTCAACCAAAAATAAAAATTAAATTCTTCAGGAATGCTTAATACTAATGAATGAAATACTTATTCCAGCGTAAAAAAATATTTTAAAATTCTTTGAAAGATATTTTAAAATAATTATAATCTATGAGTAATTTCAAAGTATCATGCAAATTCTAAGACGACATTCAATTTAGAATTAAATGTGTATATTATTGATTTTTAAAATAAATNAAAATTTAAACGAAAGCAAGAACGTATTGGTTTTCACAGCACAGCTATTGTAAGTGAACGGCAAATGGACACGTGTGACGTCAGTTCGTGAATAATCACGTGACTCCCCGTTTCAGGCGAAAACGAAAGTAAGCGTTTTTTGATTGAAAATAACTAAATAAATAGCCTTCTTAGGAAAGTAATAAAATGTTTTTTGGGAGTCTTGAGGGATTCTGAATGCATCAAAATTTTTAAAAAATTTGACTGTAATTGTCCATTGTGAAATCACGAACGCGTGAAATCACGCAATTGCTGTAAATATCAATGCTGTTTATGTCGATTTGATCCTGAATCCATGGGGTTTTCTGCAATTACTATTACAGAGTTTTACGTGGTATTCTAAAATCTCGATATTTTTAATATGATATTATTACGGCAAGTAAAGTTCGAATCAAGCATTTGGATTACAACTTTTCGATTCACATGTTTCATTTAATGCGATTTCGCCGTGAATTCATATTGTGTTTCAAAATACCGTTTTGTTATTTATGGACAAGAATTTCAAAGTTATTTTAAAATCCTTAGATTTTCAAAACGAAACTATTGCGATTCATGAATCGCACGGATGAGTAATCACCTATCGATTCGATCACTTTCGTTTTGCAATTTTTCAGAATTACCGTTAAAGATTTCTCCACATTTTCTTGAAATACAGCTACATCAATTTAGATACTGTTACGCAAGGAAAATTTGAATCACGCATTTTAAAAAGTTTTGACGAGGACACGTTTGTTTTCAGCCAAATTCGTCAGGTATTTACTTTTTTTGATATTTTTTCGGAAGTGATACCCATGAATTTCAAAACAATTTTAAAAATCCGGATATTTTTAAATCAAAATAACATGCATCTTCGATTATCGATCACTTTATTTCGATTTTGCTTCGATTTCATCGTAAATTCATATGGTTTTTGAACGCAATTCTGCAAATGTTCTTATGGATTGTTACGTAATTATTTGAATTTCTATCCTTTTAAACAACACGATATTATTGCAAAACTCGCAATCTGAAATCTGAGAAATATGCAAAAATGCAAAGATAAGGAAAACAGGATTTTTCTCCGATTATTATTGAAAGCACTGGCCAAAATAGTATATAAAAAATACACTTGTGTTTAATTCTCAGACTGATTTCCTTTTACATAACTATTGGACAATTAAAAAATGTCAGATCATAATTAAAAAGCTAAAAATATATTCCAATGATTGATCACCAATCAAAAATTATGGATCACCAAATAGAGGCAGCATTTTCCGAGCTTGTTTATTAGAATAGCTTAAATATGCAATATAATTTATTTTCGTTAGAACTAACTCTTTGTTTATTTCAGGCTTAAAGGATTTCGTCAACAATAAAAATTTTATTGCTATCATTTTCCTGAATTTTGTGACTTTATTATGGTTTAAGAAAGGCTAAAAGTTGAGCTTCGAATTAACCAGTTGAAGTGGGGATTAACTGATCTAAATTTCAATTTAACCGTTCCCAGTTGGTTGAATCCCATAGTCTATAGAGAGATTTTGCAAAGCGTTCCCCAACGTTACCCGCGATGCTAACCTTATTTCTTACCTCTTAGGCAAATTGAATGTTGATGGGTTCTTTTCGCATTGGATCTTAATTAACCCTCGGCGTACGGCTCCCGCGATTTGAACGGGGTATCTGTTTCGTCCCCCACAACGGTCACGTGAAAATCACGGGCGAAGAAATTTTTCCCCTGATTTCAATACGAATCCCGCCATTTCCCCGTGTAAGACCATCATCCAAAACCATCCTCTGATGCTTATTTTCGCTACTAGGTGGCACTAGAGGCTTCGGGAATTTCGCAAATTATATAGAAAAATTCGTTGAAGGAAGATAGCAACGCCTACTTTTTAATATAGTAACCAGTAGATTGATACTTTAACGTTGCATTTCATATCATATTTTAAATTTTTGATATTTAGTGGTGAAAAAATTACTTAAAATGAAAAATATTAAACTAAAAATAACTTAAATTTTCATATTCAGGATTCGGTATTTCAGGACCGAAAAGTATAAAAACTGAGCCGAACGCGGAGGGTTAACATTAGAGCTAGAATTAAGAAGAGCCTTGACGCTTTACAAAAATCACTCTAACTTTCTACAATAAACGCTATTATTAGAGTAATAGCCTTTGACCTTAAAAAACTCTCAGGAAAGAGATACTGGGTAAGTATATACAGGGTAATGACTCTTACGCATCAAAAATGAAAAAAAAAAATGATGGTGGTAATACTGTTCAAGTGCATACCAGACAATGATGTTTAACCTTAATAAATCATCAGTTTTATTGATCCTAGATGGAGAAAAATATTCTGTTAAAATTACCGCAATGTGTAGAAATGATATTTCTTCAACATAATACTGGTTAATAAAACAAAAATTTCAAAATATATGGTTTTTGTTGTAGTTATCGGCCACTAAGCCAGAAGTCGTGCGATGTTCTTGTTTACCAGTGGCGCCATCTATGGCTTAGAATTCAACTCCTGCCACACCAATACTTCACATCCGTTTGTAGGGTGAACCTATTCATGTATCCATTCATTCATCCACAGATCGTAATTTTGACCTGAACCAGAGAACGATCAATCTCCCTCGGAGGTATTGTGGCTTTACGGTATTTAAACCCTTATGGTATTAAATGGTATTTGAAATTACCATTGATTTGGTAATTTTTTCTTTCATAAGCTGAAGGTTTTCCAGATATTCTGGTTTTCACAAGTACAGTCACTACACATTTAGTAAAAAATACAAAACTGAAAAATAAATTGTACCAAACATATGGTTTTAATGCCGTGCTCTATGGTATCATAATGCAATTATTAAATTTTAACACAGACCATGAAACTATATTAGACAATATTACCAAAATCATTTCCAAAGGGCTTCGATATAAATTACAGAGCTTTTTCCATAGAACCCAGAAGCATGGTTAATTTTACCAAATTCTGATAAATTTGATCATACATTTTTATCGGTGTAATATGGCACGCATTGTACTAAGCAAAGGATATTTATGTATTAATAAACAATATATTGCATTATCAACTTGAATAACGTAACTTCAGACTTTTGAAAAGGAAAATTGGTTAGAAGCAGTTTTAGTCTGTTAAAGATGTGAGGTTTGAGATTCTTCGGACTCAGATTAAGGTTGTTAATTGTTTAAATCTAGATGCAAATTTTATTCTTGCGTTACTCGTTGCATACACAGTCTACAGAATGATCTAATTATAAGGATTTAAGGAAGATCTAAAGTAAATCTCTTCAGAGAAGGATGAAAAATTTCCACTATTAGAACTTGATAAACTTTAAGAAATATTTGAAAACTCTGATTAATGTGTTGTCACATGTTAAATTATTTTCTCACTCATTAGTTTTTTGCAAATCCTGTTTAACTGTACAACTTAAAACGATAGAATTATATCCTCGCAAAATACCTTTAGTTTCAATTCCCATTTTGCTTTAATTTATTCAAAATAAAAATATTATTCTTAACTCAATTCTTTCGCGTCTTAAAATGCTAGGATTAGTCCCTTTAATGTTATTCAAACTTGTAACTAAACAACGTAATTGGTTGAAGTAAAGCAAAAAGCTTGCAAAATTTTTAATTAATTTTACTTCACCCTCACAAAAGTCTTAATTAAGTTTCATGTAATATCTATTTAACTTAGTGTTTAGAAATGTAAAGGAACAATCGATTTTATGCAAAATTCTTTGAATAATTTCCACTTTTCATCCTTTAACGAATAGCTCAAGCTAAATTTCCATTTTGAGGTTTTAACGTTCATTTATTTTTCATTTTAAAAATAAAATGTTTATTTTCATGATTATTATACGTCGTAAATTTCATTGATTTTTCTTTTTTAAAAATAAAATGTAAACAATGGTGCAGTAATACTCAAACTTCGAAATTTGAATTTAGTAAAACAGAAAAAATATTTTTATTTAGAATTTATAATTCATGCATTTATTATCAACAATGTACTGAATTTCATATTTTTTTTAAATATAATGAAAATGTTACAATGAATTGCCATTTGGGCATTAATTAGCTAATATGTTATTATGAAATAAATATTTTGAAATTATTTGGTGAATGATATTATTTGTTTTTCTTAAAATAAAATCTATTTACAATATCTAACGAAATTTAAATTAAGCAATAAAAAGTTTTTTTCCTAAATCACAATTAAATGGCTTTCTGCTCATTTAATTATTTATATTTAATGTTTATTTTTATAAGATTACAACGTATATTTTATCGTTATAATTTATTGTTTGTGTTAGTCGCTACCACGTATAAGTTTAAGCAGTTCCTTATTTTGCCATTAATTTATTATAAATAATATTATAATATATATATTCTTTTTTCTGCAATTCTTATATTTCTTGTATAGGTTAAACTTTTGAATATTTATTAAGTAAGCTAAAATTTTACATAGTACTTGACATTTTTGAGAAATAGTTTTTATATTTAACAGGTTTTTTTGTTAAACTTACACATAAAACAGCGGAACAGGTAACGTTTGTTTACGTTTGTTAATAAATTGGAAAATATAATTTTCGATAATCATTAAAAATATTGCAGTGATTGTTGACAGTTATCAAGACGTATTCAAATTATATGAACTCCTTTTACGTTCATCTTGTTTCTGCACCCTTCAAATTTTCCTGATTGATGGAAATAAAATTTTATGTATTGGCCCAATTTAAACTAATTTCCTCGTGATACGGCTAAAGTTTTCCCATAAAGTCATTATAAAAGAAATCAAAACCAAACTTTTTAAACTGAAGAACTTTTGGAAATCCCGTTTAACTAAGAATTGGTTCGTAAACTTGATGGTGTTGAACTTCTAATCATCAGACTCCACTTAAAATGATTAGCTTTGGCATCATTCTCCGGAATAGCGACGCTAAAGTGGCTATTGAGTAGATTTGAAGGCAGACAAACATTGATTATTTCAAGAGTGCAATTATTTAAGTACACGAACAGGTCATCGAATTTCCCTAATCATGGAATTATTGGATGAGGTGGTGCCATCCTAACTTTGCTTAATATGTGTGAGATGAATTTGTCTTCTCGTCAAAATCCCTAATATAACGAATTGAGGCGAGGAGAATTCCCCACAAATCAGGAAGAGACCATACCAATTCCCTTTGGCAAATGTTCTCAAACTGTTCTAAAATTATACGGACGAAAAACCGCGTCTTATAAGGGAAAGTAGGGAAAAATAAAGTGGAAGTAGGGAAAAAGGCGGTTGGGGAATCGCCAAACTGATTTCCTGGAAACGTTTTGTGGAAAAAGTTCATCATCATGCGCGAGGTTTCGAAGCCTGAAACAATCACTTCAGAGCAATAAAATACGAGTTTACCGACGCGAAAATCGCGAACTAAATGTAATAGAACGGAATTCTGTTAGATAGGGTTGGGAGGGAAACGGTGTTAGAAAACCGAGGTGGGGTTGAAAAAAGAATTTGAGAGGAATAATGAATCCAAAAGGATAGGACGAAAAATCTATCTGAACGGAATGCACTCTGCCCTTAAATAGTCTATCGTAGAGAGAAAATTGCAGATTGAAAGAAAGGGTAAAATGAGGAAAGAAACAAAAAAATAAAACCCTAAGAATTTAAAGAAGACCTGCGTTAAAAGGGGAAAAAAGCACTAACTTCTCTCCAAAGAAAAGTTGAATAAAAATGGGGACAAAGAATTAGAATCGAAACTTCTTTTCCATTTCGAATTAATGAAAATGTTCAACAACCAAAATGTGTCGAAAATCACGAAAACAATGAAATGAAAAGGGCTGAAAGTGCGATTTAGAGAAAAATAATGCTATAATAAGAGTGACGAAAATGGTGTTAACGTTTTATTAATTGATTTTTTTATCAAAAAAATACAGCACACCTCAATCAGATTTAAGGATTTCAATTAGTATTTTAATCTTGCTAAAATTTTATTGCATTATTTGTACTATGTTTTACTCCATAGAACTCAACAACAATTTTTTTAATTAAATAATAAAAACAGTTAAGTTTAGTCATGATATATACAGTCATACTAAAAACAGTCAAAATAAATAATGAAACTAACAATTTGATAGTAATATATTTATTTATAAAAATAATTGGGTACCTAAAATGTAAAATCTTAAAATAATAGCTCGGAAAATAATGGAAGACAACTGAAAACTATATGGTAAAAAAATTTATACTCAAATATCACGAAACTTACATCACTTTTGACAAAACTGCTTCTTGTTAAATTATTTGAATAAAAATTTCGTCAAATTACCGAAATAACGATCGTCACTCCTGCGAAAAAGCGAATTTCGTCAAAGTTAAAGAAATATTTTCTCATTACATTTTTTTTTCCAAAAAAAAAAAAAACCAAAACAAACATGTAATGTCTAATGTACTAACTTTTTCAAAAATCACTTTATCTTTAGCACCATATGGGTGAATCAATGTCACCCCAAAAAGAACAGATTGCACAGAGAGAAAAATTACACCCGAGGTCGAAGCGGGATTCGAACCAGGGGTCTTTTTGGTACGAGACCTTGACCTTGATCACCATACAGTAAAAACAGTCCATTTTGCCACTTTCTTTTCGATCGTCTAATCTTCATTCTGGTTAGCAATCTCACACAATGCTCTACGCTAAGGTTTCGAGATGAGGAAACATTTCCGTAATGTATTTGAGAAATCGCGTTTCCTCACAAGTCACGTGATTTTTAGACGAAATGATTCTCAAAACTAACGAAAAAAAAAACGCAAGTATGCCTAAATTGTCAAGAGTGAGAGCAGAGTTTTATTTCTGGAAGTGCATTGGATAGCGTTCGAGAGCAGCACTTCCTCTTCTCAATTTGTAATAGTTAAATTACAGGTTCACAACGGTGCCACTTTTAGAAGACAATGTGAGGCATTACCACATTGTAAATGGAGCTGGATTCTAAGATTAAATAGTATGTTTTCCATATAAAAAGATAGTTTTTGGTCTAAAAAATTAACTTGCTTCATAGTCCGTGCTTATTATGACAGGAAGATTGAAAACTATCTGTAACCAAACCTGTAGGACTTCGAAAAAAAGCCTGACCAAGTCATCGGTAGATTGAAGGTCACCGAAATAACGTGGACATTTTGAAAACCAAAAAGTGGAGGACAGTTTCCAAATGGAGAGACGCCAGGAAAAGATTTCTGAAGAAAGCTTGGGCACACCCAGTGCTGCCGTGCCACAGAAGAAGAAAAGGATTTTAATTTATATTGAATTTTTGAATTTCATCTACTCACTTGATTGACATTGCTATCTAAAATGTTGATGTGTTTTTCGGGATGTATTGAATATATTTCTATTTTTTTTATTGAAATTCATAAATTTATATCGAATCAAAGTGCAGAGAACTATTTCTTTCTGATTAAGCAAAATTCATAGTTCTATCGACGCAATTCTGATTTCTCAGTGTAAAAATACGCATGAAACAATGCCTAAAATGTGTAAATATTAAACACTTAGATAGTTATGAATCAGAAAAAGTTTTTAATACACATTTAAAACTTTTATACCTTTTTAACCATTTATCCTAAAGATTCTGTTTTATTTTAATCAAATTATCGTAAAAATATGCATAAGAAACTTTATCTCATTAGTCTAGATAGAAATATCAGACACAATTTTACTTTTTATGCATAATAACCCTTTTAGCTTCTAAACTACCATTCCTATCAAAATAAATGTGCTTTTATTTGTTTTTTTCAGGAAGGATACATAAGAAAAAATGCATAAAAAATATACATAGAAAAAAAAACTTCCGTCTTGAGACTAATATTAAATGAGTAAATAGAAGTTAGTTAAAAGATTTACTGTTTTTATTTAAAATTGTTGTAATTAGTTTTTACATTATTAATTTATTGACTTGGATTTAATATAATTTTATTTAAGGCTAACAATGCATTTAAACACATCACCTCACTTGTCTGGAAAGCAATGTTTATGTATCACCCATTTTGACCTTTTCCCTTTCAGTCAATTCAAATTAATATCTAAAGCTAGGAATAGAAAGCAAATTTTAGAGGTCTATATAAGGAATCATCTCCAACTTATAAAACATTTAAGCTTTTCACATAATTGCGTCCGTATGCAACTACTTGAACGGAAAAAAAAATCATGGAAAAATTATCAAAACGTATTGTAATTACTTTTCTGATTAAAAGAAATAATTATAAAGTATTAGTTTACTGTTAAAAACGTAAAGAAAATTTTAATTTTTGATTTGTGAAATTTAATTTTTATTTCTAATATTTAAATTTATATTTTAATTATTTTAATTTCAATTTCTAATATTTTAACTTATATTAGTATTTCTAATTATGTCTTTTAATTCGGGCTACATGCAATTTCTAACATTACACCGAGAAAAGATATCTGTTAAAATTACCATATTGTAAGATAAGGACATTTCTGTCTTTTTATATAGTTTGGTTCATAAAATCAAAAGATGTGCTATTCATGCATTCGTTTGGTTATTTTTCTGTTGATTTAATAATGATAAAATGGAAGTAATATCATACATTTAGTATAAAAAACAAAACTGAAAAGTAAATATAACCGAATAAATAATTTTTATGCCTTTTCCTAAAGTATTATGATAAAATTATAAATTTTTTGCATATTTACCAAATTTTATTACGTATGTATTCTAGTTTACAGTTGAAAAAACGACGAAAGTGCTTCACGATTGATTCCGAGAAAAAGTGTTTGACAACTATTTTCTTTTCATTGTTAATGCCATGAACACAAAAATAGAATTTTAAAAAAAATGATAAAACAAAAATAATTTAAAAAAAACTTTTTTTTACAATATAGCTTCTCATACAAAACTGCCAAATATAAGAAAATCTTAATTTCAAATTTTATGTAGCTAACGTTCAATTTTCAGTTCCACGGCAGTATTATAAGATAATATTTAATCCTATAGAGCCAGAAACACGGCAAAATTTACCATGTTGTAGTAGTTTTGATCTTACTTTTTCCCCGGTATAGAAACTGGCTTATTTTATTAAAAATGACCTTTTATTAAAAATGACCTTTATTAAAAATGACCTTTTTTAAAAATGACCTCTTTCATGAAAGTATCACTGATCTCATAACATTTAAACAAAAACATTGTTTTACTTCGTAGAAATAATTTATTTATAATACCAGCGAAATTTTAATCGAAATTATATATACCTTCAATTTTTAGCTTAAATAATTTTCGGACATCCTTTTAAAAACTTACACAAAAGGCAAAAAAAAATCTTTATTTTTTTAAAAAATTATTTTGAACAGTAATTAAAACTAAAATTATTAATAAAAATTATAATCATATTAAATAAAAATTATTACTAAAATATTAAAATATATTTCAGCGAGCCTGGCAATCGTATTCATATACTTAAATAAGACAATATGTAATACAGTGTTAAAAATTTTAAATATAACGTGATAAAATAATTAATTAATAAATTAACTTTAAATTGATTTGATTATAAATATCTGTTAGAAAATAAAAACTATTTATTATCTCTGTTTTTAGTTAAATAGCACAATTTCCGTATGTGTGCTACTTTATATCTCTATAAATAGTAAAAAGTTTTCCTTAAAATTTTATGTAAATAACTAAGTAAAATATTTAATTCAATGATTTCAATTTTTTCGAAACTGATATCATTAAGTACAAAAAATTTTATAGAAAATATGGGAGGAAAGATAAAGGCCTTTTAATTTACTGTTAGATGACATAACATCGACACTAAATTAAAACTCTATTCAAATTGTACTAGGAAATAAAATTTGGAAATTGCATGATATCAAATGTAGTTTGTAATTAGATCTTACAAACTGTCTGAAAAATTAATTGATAACTCCTTGTTACAAATATGCATTATTGAAGTACTTGAAATATACAAATCTGCATTATTACATAAGAATTCGAAAACTCATTTCTTTCATTTAGTTAGTTTAAAAAATGAAATTTCTCAATATTATAAAACATTCGCCTTGAAGGTCTTCTTAACTAATAGGTAACAGTAAGGTTTACTTAACAACTCCAGTTTTTAATTAAATTTTACAAACCATACAAAACATTAGTTGGCGTATTGCTTTAACTATGTATTGTTGAAATATTAAGTGAATGAAAGATCATGATTGTATAAAAATCCATATACATGTCTCTTGGATTTTTAACAATAAAAATTTTCAATTAAAAACTAAAAAAAAACTAATTTTTGTTTTTTAAATTAAATTTCCATTTCTAATGCGTTCTTATGTTTCAATTTCTTTTTCTAATATTTTGATTTCGATTTATAATACTTTAATTTATATTTATAAAATTTTCATTTTCTATTATGATTTTCATTTCTACTTCTTAGATTTTAATTTCTTTTTCTAATGATGTAACTTCTGTTTCTGATAGTTTAATTTCTACCTATTTCTAATATTTTTATATCTATTTCCAATATGTTTATAGCTATTTCTAGTATGTTTATATCTATTTGTAACATTTTAATTTCTATTTCTAGTATTTCAACTTCTATTTGTATTTCAATGCGGGATATTTAAAATTTCTGTCATTATAAATAGCTTTATTACAGTTTACCTTTATGTGATTAAATATTAGAAAAAAAAATTTCTGCTGCAATTTTTAAAAAAAAACATTATTATTTATTAGTAACGTCACTGCAAAACGATTAATAGTATCAGGTTATGAAGATGCTAATAGCATATTATAAGATCATAAGTTTTTTTTAATCTGTCTCGTAAATGTACGTAATTATAAGCAAATTATATTAATTAAAATTCAGAAAATAATTTAAATTTCGGACACCTAACCTATAATCTTTTTAATTATTCTCTAAATGTAATATTATCATATACGAATATGATTAAAGTCTGTGACATTACAAAAAAAATAATATGGTTAACCATAGAGCGCAATATAATTTAAGAAACAAAGCAAATATATAAATTTTTTTTAATATTTGCAACAGAAAAATAAGCTAAAAAGGAAAGAAAAACCTATCGAAATTTTAATTTACTCTCTAAAACATAGAAGCACCTGATTTTAAGAATAATTTATTTTTATATTGTTTCATTTATTTCTCTGAAACTTTTCAAAAATGATTTTTCATTCATTTAAGATAAAATAATAGTTTTGGATATTGTGTAATTAGATGTTTTTGAACAGCCAATAAATTTAGTCAAAAATAAACTAAATTTTCTGAAAAACATTTTTCATGCAATTTTTTCCTCATTACTTATGAATCTTTACGTTGCACGCTAGATCACCCTATAACCTTATTCCAGTTTAAGAATCCTTTATTGACTTAATTCTTGGTTTGGCAATGTTAAAGTGGCTTATATTAGTACGTAACTAAATTTTCTAATGGGATGCTACATAAAAAGCTTGATATATACACCGAAGCTGATGATAAATACCTGATGATATATACACCGAAGAGTCATTACATTTTGACCACCCTCCATCTATTACAATGGGATCGCTCAGGTTTTCATGGTTTCTCGCCCAGGAACAATGTTTTCATGGGGCACATTAGGACCCACAATCCTCATAGAGCAATCCCTGACGTCTGTAAGCTACTAGAACATAATTTCAGACCAGGTTCACCCATTCATGGCAACAGTTTTTCCTGCGGGGGATGGCGTTTATCAGCAGGATAATGCACCGTGTCATAGGGGTCGAATCGTTGCGGACTGGTTCGAGGAACATTCCAGTGACTTTCAAGTCATGTCTTGGCCCCCAAATTCACCCGACCTTAATCCAATAGAGCATTTGTGGTTTTAATTACTTCTAAAACCAAATTCGTGCTGCCACGCTACCCCCTTTCAATGTGATTAAATTGCGGGATCAGTTGGTGAGCGCTTGGTACCAGAAACCTCAGACTACCTATCAGCACCTTGTGGAATCAATGTCACGGCGGATGTTAGCAGTTTTGAGGGCTAAAGGTGGTCCTACATGCTATTATCAGGGTGGCTCTGTAAAGGCTCTACGTTGTATATTGACTACACATTTAATGAGTAGATAAGAAGTAATGATCACTCGGTGATACATAACTTCATTAAAGTAATCATAATTATTTTTTCCAATATGATTTTTGATTTGTTTGGCTATCAAATTAAAATTTTCCAATCAAAGTCAAAATAAACTTTTTTTTTTGAAATTCCATAGAAAAGCAAAAAAAAAAGCGTTTCTTGTTGTTATCCTGGTAATATAGATGAATAGATTTTGATATTTTTGGATATGATAAATCTCCCTAATCCTTATTCCAGCATTAAGGGCCGGCTACTGACTATAGTTCTTGGCTTAGCAATTTGCTATTGTTTTATTGTAATACGTTAGTTCACCTTCTACTGGGAAGCTAGATAAAAACTTGACAGAGAAGATGCTTAGAGAATGCATAATTAATGAGTAGTTATTAAATAATAGTTACTCGGGGATGCAAAATTGCATTAAGGTAATCACAATAATTTGAAAATTATTCTAATGTAATTTTTTATTGTTATGGTGTCATATGAAAAGTTACCTATCAAAGCTAAATTAATATATTTTTTTTTTAAATTCACAGGAAAAAAGCATATTGTATTGTTATCCAGATATTATAGGTAAATAGATTTTGATATATTTGGAAATGATAAAAATGATTGACTTAAAAGCTAGAAAATTATAAATCTTAAGCAAAATAAAATATTTGATGTTCGTTGATTTTATTATAAATTAAATTTGATTAATTCTTATGAAAATCGTTTTTTGGTAAAAATTTATTTTTTCACATACTAAAACATTTCTTTTAACTTTCAACAAGGCATTTTAAGGACGTTTTATTTATTTTTGTTAGCAATTATTTTTCTTATGAGCTTAGAAAAATTTTCCAAGAAATAAAAAGTTTTTAATTTATAAATAGTTTAGAAAAAAGATTAAAAAAGCGGAAATGCGAGATTTTTTATTCCAGAAACTAGTGAAAAAATACTAAAAATGGTTAGTAATGAATATAAAAGGAAGTTGGCTTTTTCTGAAACTAAATACGAAAGGAGTTGTAAAAACTAATTATAGCATTTACACTACAAAAATACCTACTACTTCTTGACTTAAGACAGAATAATCAGATTTTTTTTAATATTTCAATTATTTTAGCATGCATCTCGCACTAATAAAGCTTAATTACACATTTTTTACTTCTATAGAAAAAAGTAACATCAAATACAAATATAATTTCGCCTAAATTCACATTATGCTTACTTGCATAAAATATTCTATTTTGCTCTAAATGTTAAAAAAAAGCAACCAATCCCGAAAAGTTATTCCTTTGAAGAAAAAAAAAATTCTAGAAAAAAAAAACAGCCTTATCAGCGAAAGCACTATCAAAACAAAACAAAAAAATTTCAATTTTTTTCCGCAACTTTGTTTTTTATCACGTGTAGAAAGATGGGAGCTTGTGAAGATGCATTGGAGAAAAATTTAGTCAAATAAGGCATGCTTCCCATGTTAATCATCGTTGCTTTCGGATCGTGGATGTTGCCTTCATGAATACGGCGTAAAATTTTTTTTATTGAATTTTTCATCCAATGCGGCAGCCATTATACCAAATTATGAAGATTAATGAGGTTTTGGGTCCTTATTCTAGTCACGTTTCTAAAGTGGAAGAAATATAAAAACCATAAAACACATTTTAAACAAACATAAAAGATTGCAGTAGAATCAGATTAAAATAGGGCAGTAAGTAGATGCTTGAACGGTGAGAGTATCCCTTTGAAAATATTTAACATATAAAATCAAAATAAGGAACATTTACATAGATTATTTACATTTTAAGTCACATTAGATAAGAACGAAACTGAATTTTATTTCTAACTGCTTTTCACCTTCTTTATCGTAGCAGGTTGCTCTTGAATGTTTCTCTTTAATTGCTTTTAATGCTAAGTCTAAATTTAAAAAACTGTGCATTGGAAAACAACACATAGCTCAAAATGTTCGCATTAGAAAACGAGCTTAGCTATTTACGAAAATGGACGTAGTATTAGTATTCATTTTAACTAATTAGATGAAATTAACTGCACTCACTTCGAAAAGAGAAAGAAAGGTAGAAGAGTAATAGTAGTAGTAGTTTATTTTCGTCGCACTACAGCTGCAATGGGCTATTGGTGACGGTCTGGGAAACATCCCAAAGGATGATCTGAAGACACGCCATCACAATTTTCCTCCTCTGCAGAGGGGATGCCCCCCACTTCAGTAGCCCTACGACATGTGAGTGAAGTCTAGCAGTTTACGGTGGAACAGATTAACGAGGACCAATACCGCACACTCTCGGTCCCTTCGCATTAGGAAATTGTCCCTAGTCCCCATTAGGAAATGGTGCTCATTAGCAGTTGGTTCTAGTTTCGTTTTAATGGATGATAACGCACGCGCGCATATAGTTGCCATCATCGAAAAATATTTTTAGAGTGAGTTGAGTGCTCGTATGGTGGGACCGGCTTACTCACCTTATCTTAATTCAATTGAAAATCTTTACGAATGACCCCCCGGCTGAACTATATGTACTCGTTTTTCCCTTCCAGAAACTCTCACAGATTTGAAAACCACCTCGTAACGAGCATGATCACACGCTGCATACTGTGTATGAAAATGAGGGATGCTCACTTATCTTATTGGTGCTTGGCTGTATTTTTTTCAAACTTCAAACATAGACACTAATATGCTGTAAGCATATAGTTTATATAAATTTAATATACTTTACATCTCTGTATATTATTATTCGTTTCACGAATAAACAAGCATATTTTCTGTTTTTACTGTTAATCAAAAAAGTACTTTTTTTGTTTTAGTTTTTAACATTTCACTGATACGTGCTTTACCTTTGGAAGTGAGTGCAGAGGAGCAAAACTAACTAGAGTAAATTAATCAGTTTGAGACGCGTAGATCAAGTTGAATTTTTTCATGCTTTTTTTTATTTTCAAATGTAACATAGGTAGGCCGGGATAGGCTGGTTGGTAGGACACTAAGCACATGTCTAACAGATCGTATGTTCGATACCCTCTGACCGAAGACTCCCCGTGTAGTATAAATGGTGACTGATGACGCTAAATCTGTAGAGTCGCAAAGTCCTCCCTGTTCCCACAACAAACAAATACCTCTGGGGGTTCTGATACAGGGGTTTCCTTGTCTTCTGGATTGGTTCAAAAAAATTGCAAGGCTATGGAGTTGAGCATTCGTGGTTGCAAACCCAAAACTTGGGTTTGTTGTTCAACGACGGATATAAAATAAAATGTAACATAGGTTTCGAAAAATTTGGGTTTTCTGCTTAACTATGAAAAGGCACATTTTACATTATTTACAGTTTATTTAACTCACATCTTGCTTTTTTTCTAAAATTTGGTCTGTAACCTGATCATTCAACCATATTTAGTGAAAATAGCAGATGAACGATTTTTTTCACATTTAACAGTTTGAATACCATCTTTCTGTATGGTTCTTAGACGGTTTTGGTTGAATATGATAAAACAACAATTAAACAAATAGTAAAGTTACCATTAATTTCGGGATATTTTTAACAATGTGGTTCTAACTAAATAGTAGTGAACCTATGAATTGCCCAGCTAACACTCCTGACCAATTTCCAATGGATAACCTTAATGCAATTTTTTGGAAAAAAATGCTCGCATTTGTATAACAACAAGAAAGAATGGTAACCAGTAATACAAAAGTGGTAGATCATCTGAAGAATAAATATCTGTTTTAATACATTATTAAATATGTGTTTGATTATTAAAATTGTGAATTTAAAATGGTTCTTCATTAGGGGCATGCGTAATTCTTCGTAATTTAATTTTGCAAAAATTTGAGTCATTTCATTATTTATCTAATTTTCATTTTAATATATTTATTATCTGTTTAAATAGATTTTCTTAAATGCAATTAATTGCCTTAAAAAAGATTTCATACAAGCTGAATGTAAAAGAAATTGGTAGGGCATATACAGTTTTGAGACTAGTATAATTCTGGAAACTTAGAAAGCATGTATCAGCATATAATAACTAAGAAAACGCGGAGTAAAAACTATCACTTTTGGAAAAAATATGACTTTTAACATTCTATAGAACATATGAACATGACATTCAATTGATGGTATTTACATATAATATTTAATTAAAAACAGTTCAGTTCTTAGAATCATTTCCATAGATTGTTTTTTATATTTATCTAGCATTTAATTTGAAAGAATTATGTTATTAATTATATTAGTATACATTTGCAAGTATTAGTATACCCTTGCCAATATAAAATGAAAAATTTAGAAATTTCCATGCAAAAGAATAAAAAAGGAAAATGAAGATAAAATTTTCATGAAAATAAAAATAAAAAAATATCCTATCAACCATGACTAAAACACTATTACTAATCTCTGAAATATAGTTAATTTAAAATTAGTTGACACAGAAAAAAAATGCTTTGGAAAATCTCTTTTAATAGGAGTTCTAATTTACAAGCTCTATAACTAATAAAAATTAAAGTTAACTTTATTTTAAATAAATATTTGGAAAAATAAAACAAAAAATGCTGTAAAAAGTTATTTTATGTGTAAAAGGAGAAATATAAAGTTTCAAAAAATTGTTCTTTACTTAAACAAAACCATCATTTACATTCTTTCAAACCCAAATTAGTTATGCTATAAAAATACTTTCATTCCTAAGGCAGAAGTGAAATATCAATTTACACATTTTATTTCATTGAAAATAAAGTTTATTTTGTCATTAAAAGAATTCTTCAGGAAATGTAAGCACAAAAGAATTTTAAAATATACTAATATTACATTTTGAGCAGATTACACTAAAGATAATAGGGTCTTTTTTGTTATTAATGTTCTATAACAATTCGCGATATCATTTGATATTTTGTTTCTTAATACTAAAAAATTATTTTATTATCAGGGAGTAAAAATCTTGTGCAGAGTAAAAGAAAAATCTTTCTTTATTTTTATATATAAATACAAAGAATATTCGCAATATACACATATACACACATATATATAATATATATATCCGCCGTTAATTAATCAGCAATAACACGCTAGTATGATGGGTCCTTCTTCTTGAGTAGTAGTAAAGGGTAATTTAGAGTTTGTCCTCTAGAAATCATTAATAATTTCATCTCAATCCAGTTATCTGGTCTTACTTCCGTCTTCCCTACTGTTAGAAATTCCATTCTAACATAACAATAACAGGCGGTAGTTTGTTCCTCCGATTAACCACAAACTTTACGGTTAGGTAGAATTGTTTATCTCTACATTTTGAAACCATTTTCTGATTGTTTCTAGAAATCGCGAAAACAAAAATATATGGTTCGTCACCATTTACAACGAAATGGTTTAAAAAACGTGAAAATGTAATTTTGGTGGACATTCAAGTTGGGTTAAGCATGGTTTTTCGTAAGTAACAGACATCAGAGTTAGTGTTGTGATCGGGTTGTAGTTAGGAACCCTGGAATGTGGCTGGATTATTTTATCAGGTGATGTCAACTATAATGAGAGATGTGAAACACTATAAATTTTTTGTGTTGATTGGCTCTCTGGTCCTATCATTTATGCGTGAATATTATGAGAGTTTCCTATTCCAATTGCTCCGGGTCCCCAATAAATACTGTAGTATAAATGCTGAGGTTCAGCTGGTCATGAGAGCGACAGATTAGTCCTCTCGGCTGAAGTATGTACCGCGCTACATAAGGAACAAAGTGGCTTAACATGGTAAGCCTAATTGGCGCAAAGAAAATTCTAGTGTTAGGTAAAAACCATCAATATACGATTTATCTCACTGTTCACAGTTTTAATACCTTCTTTTTGCAGTATTTGACTGTCTGTGTTGAATATATATTTAAGGCACTATTAATTCCATTGAGAGTTACTTCATAAAGAATTAAAGGTATAATAATAAATACTGTTAAAAATTAAAAAAATTAAATTCCTCTCTTTTAAATTAAGTAGTGAGACTTACTAAACATGCAATATTTTTCAGAAAAATTAAAAAAAAAAAAAATTCGGCATCGGAAATTTCTTTGCTATAAAATTGCATATTAAAAAGTATTTTAATGCATCAAAAGTCTTTAAACAAATAACATTGAGTTAAAAAAAAAAACGAAAAAAAAACATTCGTCTTGTTCGGTATTTTTTATTTTTTTATTTCTCTTTTCTCATTTTCATATTTCATTGCTCTCCTTAAACTGGATTCAATGTTACTCTACATCAATTTTTTTTATTTAATATCAGCGCTGGTACATTAATAAACTAGTCATTTGAAATTAAAGAAAATAAAATTTTTCCTATAAAAGGAGATCAATGAGCATTTATTCTAAGAATTAAGCAATAAAAACTGAATTTCGAATAAGAAAAAAAAACTTTCTAGAAGTTGCATCACTTAAGTCATCTAATAATTTTTTTTCATTTTTTAATTAAAGTTCTTTTAATTAAATAAATATTTCGAGTCTTCTGTAAATTAAAATTTGGATTTACAAATAAAAAAATGACTTATTTTCGATACGCTTTTACCTTCGATATAACATCCCTAATCTAGTTTTCTACGGGAACGCAATATATTGACTTATGTTTATTAGTTTGCAGCCATATTATTTGCTTTCCTATTTACTCTCAGACTTATATTTTTTTTAAGAATTTATTACAACAGACTTGCACTTTATTATTTAAAAGTGTAATTAAACAAGAAAGCTTATATTTACAGAAAGCATAAAAATCAAAACTTAAACTATACAATAAAACCTAATTTAATAATCTATATTTAATTTACAATATTCCGGGTACTGTAGCTTAAAATAAACATATCGCTTTGAATTGTCGAATGCTTCAGTTTATTTCGTTGAAAAGAAAATAAAGAAAATAAATATTTAATTTTTGCGTCGGTATAGAACATCACAGAGAGCTAACAGCTTTTTACGTCCGTAAAGGTTTAGTGTAGAAAGTCCATGAAGTATTTGTAGAATAAAGAATAAAACTTTAATAATAAATAATTCTATACTTCCCAATAGGAACGGAGAAAAGAAATTCTAGTGCATTCAGAAAGTACTTTGAAATAAGTACTTCTTCAGAAAATTCAATGATTTCGAGTTTAATAACGTTGTTTGAAGTGCTTATAAGTACTAATGATACAAAGAAAGATGTAAGCAGTTTCAAAGAGAATTATTGAACATGGAATGAAAAAGCGAAAAGACTCATTATTGGTTTAAAGAAATGTGAGAAGTTAAAGTCAATTTTTTAAACGAACTCTTTAGGAGTTTATAAATTTTGTCATTATTGAACAAAAAATACTTAATTTGATGCAAAATTGCGAAAAGAAATGTGATTCGTGAAATTTTGAATATCCTAATCATTTTTGAATCAAAACCTAAGAAACTGGTTTATAAGAAGCAGAAAAGTTTGAGAGAAAAAACATATTTTTTATTCTAAACTGAGAAAACTAATGAAACATTGAAAGACAGAAAAATTCAAACGTTTACGTTAAAATTTTGTATGCCAGAATAATATTAATATAATATATATATATATATATATATATTTACAAATTACATTTATTTTAAACTCTGTTTATCCAAATCGCTATTTTTTTACACCCATTTCTATTTTGATTATCAGTTTTTTGATTTATATAAGGGCGAACAACGTAGTAAAAATTTTAGAAAATGGGAAAAAAATTTTTTTATATAGCTGTACCTATTGTGCCAAAATATTATTTTCTTAAAAATGTAATATATGTGTTATAAGTATTGTATAGTTTTTTTCATATCCTAATATCTCGTATAAACTTTGCTGTATACAAGTGGTAAAAATATATCGGAGAATTTTACCATAGGTATTGCACAGCAGAAGTAGAAACTCAAATATTAAAATTTTTTTGACAAAACCGTTTCCTAGTTTATACTCCGAGCAAAAATTTCGTCAAAGTAATGAAATAACTATCGTCATTTCTTCAAGGATACGAATTTCGTCAAAATTAAAGAAATATTTTGTCATTCTATTTTTTCTCAAAATAAATAAATATGACCTAGTAGTGCCCAATGTATTTAATTATTCCAATTATCACTTTATCGTGGTTACCAAAAAAAAAAAAAAAATTGATTAATTTTTCCCAAACAACACAAGGACAGATAGAAGAGAGTCAGTCTTCATCCGTCACCATTCTAGTTCATAATCTCCCACAATGCACTACGACGAGATTTGGAGTTGAGAATATATTTTTCCGTCATATATTTGAGAATTCGCATTTCGTCACAATTAATTAGAGACGAAATGATTCTCAAATTAAACGAAATACGACTCAAAGATTTGCTGAGTCGTCAAAAGGGAAAGTATCATTTCGGTGAGTTTACCCTCATAGAGAAATCCTATGGGTTTCTTTAATTTCACATCTATGACCTAAGGGTCACTCAAATCTTAGCACTTTCAGGTGCTGTTCGTTCACTATCACTATTTTTTCCAAACACTTAAACTTGCATTATATCATCAATATCGGCATTATTATCGCTTATTTCCGTCATTGTATTTTTCCCTAAAACGGAAAAAACGCTTCACCAGAAATTTATGCTTTTTGATCCCTTAGTCTGCATGTCCATGACTACTAGTGTAGGTTATTGTAAGCTAATTAGCGTAATCTTAAACAAATAACTTGAAACAGAAATAATCAACAGCACGTGTTTTTCGGGTTTGTACAACTCCATAGCCTTGTAATTTTGAACCATATCCAGAAGACTAGGGAGCACCTGGATCAAGTATTAGAAAAAAATTTACCCTCGTGGGGGACTTTTTAATGGAACTAACCAGAATTTGTGATGTTGAAAAAATCCATGAAAATCTCCCATGCTTAGCTTGACGTCAAGGGGATTCTAACCTATAACCCGTCTACAACTGAGGATATTTTACGTCAGCACTGTGGTCGGTGAGAGCCGGGTGAGTAATTCTTATCACACAGCCATCACTGGGATTCGAACCCCGTTCATCTCATTGGATGGCGAACGATCTTTCCTCTCAGACACCTCGTCCCAACAACACTTATTCTCAACGTCTGAATTGAGATGATTTCATACTACCTTCTAAAACAAGAGTAATTCAAATGGTATCAGCGAAAGGATTATTGAAGCGTTTGAGTCAATATAGTTTTAAATCGCATTTTTTTAAAGAGGTGCAAATTTTACATGAAACAAATCATTTGCATTGTTTCCAGATAGGTATTTAAAAATTTGCGAAATTCCCTTTAGGTAACACCAAAATAGACAAAAACACTTTAAAACGTACATGGAAAAAGGGATATGTTTCGTCTAACACGTTATTTGAAGAGCGCCTCAATAGTTTCTAAATGCTGCTTAGCATTATTGATCCTTTAATTTGATTTGATTTGATTGAAGCATTGCAATGCTTAAGCAAGGATGCTAAGTTTCAAGGCGTTAGTTTTCAAAAAATGGTGAATCCAAAGTTTGGGAGGCAACAACACTTAAGACCACAAAGTGTCAATACTTTCATATTTATATACATAGTGAATCAGTAATTTAATTTTTATTTCAATACTTAATCATTTACGTTAAGTATCATTGATTTAATGTATAAGCAGTGAATTATTAGAAAAGCAATTTAAAAAATTCTCCTCTATCAATGCTTCAGCAAATTTTATAACAAAATTTAAACGTGCAATTTACATAGAGAATACGTTATTACCAGATACTAGTCGCAATTTATTCGCTAAGGAATACTTAATTGAGAAACATTAAAATTAAATCGATTTAAAATTTATTTCCAGACTCAAAGGCATAAATTTTAAGAGTATGTTCCTTTAAAAGTACTGCATTTAATGTAACTAACTCAGTGGCGCGACAGCCCATTAAGAGGGCCAAGGCCGACTGTGCCCATCTCAGTTTTCTTGACCTTGGGCTCTGGGGTGCAGGAGCAATGATTTTTATTTTATTGCATTATAT
>NC_092215.1:38398535-38411119 GCF_043381705.1 Parasteatoda tepidariorum
GTTACATGAAGAGGAATATATATATATATATATATATATATATATATATATACAGAGAGAGAGATATATATAGATATAGATATATAGATATATATGTCATGCTTGTAAAGTAATGTATGATAAACATGAAAAAGGTTTAACGTTATTTTTCAAATGAACTAAATATAAGAAAGCGAAAAATTCTTGCCTCAACGATTATATTTTGAGATAGGTGTGCCATCTGTTGACTGTTGTTACAACTAAAATAGGAGAATTCCATAAATTAATATATTTTCTTATTAAAATAAAATATTATTATAGCAAGTTTCTTAGATGGTTCGAAGATGGTTCTTATAGATGGTTCTTAGTTTTCTAAGATGTTTATTTGCAGAGTTAGAGTCACTGCTAATAAGGTTTTTTAGTAGCTATAAACACTAATTATTTATATTAAGCATTTCAAAATAATGAACAATTAATATTTCAGCAAAAACTAATTATCTTAATAACTATTTCTTTGGAAATTATAGAGTGAATATCTTAAACAAATGATGTTTTTTTAAGTGACGTTATTCTTTTCTTTTGTGAATATGGAATAAAATAAAAGTTAAAAATTTCTTTCTTGATAGTCACAAAAACAACAAACTTATTTTAGGTTGTAGAAATTGTAGAAATTTATTTTATGACAACAATAGATAATAAAAGTCAACAAAATAAATCAATAAATAAAAAATTAGATAAACTATATTTTACGATTCTAATAAACTACACATTTTGTAAGAAACATAGAGGAATATATCTCATAAAAATAATAGGAAATATATCTCATAAAAATAATATTGTTACTCCCAAGAATATAATTTTTATTTTTATTTTGTTTGCTTAAAAAGAAATCGCTGTGCGTCGAAAATTCTCGCCGTGGTGTGTTGAAGATAAAATATATTTTACAATTATTAATTATGTATTCATTTTTAATAAGTTTTATTAAATATTATTTTTTTAATTTCAGAAATTTAATAGTTCAGACAAATATTGTAAATGCAGATGCAAATTGAAAATTAAGGATTTATGGGCGGTCTGGCACACATTTTTGTTAACTTATTTTTAAATGCTTGATTTTCTTTTTTACTTTAGAATCGCTCGGTTTCTATCAGATGTTATCAATGGAAACGTTGTCTTCGGTTGCATCTGTGAGCAGCTAAGATGATTGTGTACTTATTAAAGGTTAAATCTACTTTTTGAAGGGAAAGTAGCCCGCCGACTAATTAGAAATGATGAGAGTGTTTCATCCCCCACCCGGGGACGACACTTCCTTTTCTAAAAAAAAAGTAATAAACCTTTACTGGTAGCTTTAATCAAATGAATTTCTAATCTATCTGATATTGAACTTGCCTTGATTTACGAATTAATTCATTCTAATCATTTTCATTAGAAATGCTTATATTTAGTTTTATTGCATTGGTAATTTAGTTAACAAAAAAATCATCATTATTTAAAAAACTTCAGTTTATGGAAATTCCCTTATTGGGGATTATTATTTATATTATCCTTTTATTGGGGATTTTGTTTGTAAAAGGTGAGTTTTTACGATTTCAACACAATTTTTACATGTCAATTTTTGTCAGTGCTACTTCTCAGTTAAAGACATCTGCCTATTTCTAATCAATATCATTTATTTAAGAGATTAATTAATTGTGACAAAACTTGTCTCTGCCGTGACACCGTGTATTTAAATTAATGAAAATTTTCTAAAAGTGCCACTGTGAACTGATCGAACACAGTTCCTGGTAGATTATCCAAGTCAAGCATTACTGGGAGCGGTCAGTGAGCTTTTGGGTGACCACTTTTATCAGTCTGCGTAAAAATTGATTGTCCGAGGTATAGGTCCTCTTTAAACTATTCTACAGTAAAGTACAAATTCATTTTCAAGCAAATTGCTAGCAAATGAATTTGAAATTAATTTTCTAGCTTTTTTTTCTTGTTCATTTGTTTCAAAAACCTACTTTTTTATGGGTCAGGTATTTTACTTTATTTTGCAACCTTCACTGAACAGTCGAACCAGCTTTGAGTTTATGACGATCAATGTTTACTTCTGTAACCTAGTAATATTGAACCCAACCTGGATGAAGCATAAGTACTATCTGACAATCGTGGGAGACTTTTTTTTATGGAGTTAACCCGCATTTGCGATACATGAAGAGGAAACGTGCGAAAACCTCCCATTATTTGCTCGATGACGAGGGAATTCTAATCCATCTACCACTAAGGATATTTCAAGTAAACACTGATCGGTGTGAAATGGGAGAAAAATTTATATCCCTGTTGCCTTGTAATATTGAACCCAATCCGGAAGACAAAGGATCTCCTGGACTGAGCATTAGGACTATCTTGTCGTCGTATAAGACTTTTTGGAACTAACTAACTTTTGCGTTACACGCAGAGGAAAAATATGAAAACCTCACATGATTAGCCTAACTAAAAGGGGATTCTAAACCATGATTTGTCTACCACTGAAGATATTTTACGCAAACACTGAGGTAGGTGTACCATTCATAACAACCAGTCCCCTCTGGTATTCGAACCTGAGTTAACTCATCGCGAGGAGAGCTCTCTATTCCCTGAACCATCTCGGTTCTATGAGTCAGATATGTAAATAGGATGTAAATAATATGACAAAAGAAAAAATATTGAAAAATTAAAAATATATTAATTAACACAAAATTTAAACTGCGCCGTAATTATTATATGCCTTCTACGCTTTAATTGTTTTTAAATAATTTCAATTTTTTACGTAAAAAACTGAGGTAAGTGTACTATTCGTAACAACCAGCCCCCTCTGGTTTTCGAACCTGGTTTAACTCATTGGGAGGAGAGCTCTCTATTCCCGGCGTCATTTCGGTTCTATGAGTCAGATATGTAAATAGGATGTAAATAATGTAACAAGATGAAACATATTGAAAAATTAAAAAGATATTAATTAAAATGCAATTTTAACTACGTCGTACTTATTATATGACTTCGACGCTTTTAATTGCTTTAGAATAATTTCAGTTTTTTATAGTTATCAAATCATCAAAGGTTTGGAAAAGCTTAATTTCAAATCTGTAACTCAATACAAAATAACGTGTAATTAAAATTTTTAGCTTTGAAATATTCAAATGAGATATTATAATCTAAACAAAAATACCAATCCCAAATCAAAAAATTACTTTAACAATATAATCTAACGAACATACCAAACTAGGTTTATTTGCTTACCTATCTCAGGTAAAAGATTAAAGCAAATTTATTGTGATACAATGTACAAACTTAAAATGCTTTGTAGTATTTTTAAGGACTCTGTTTAATTAAAAGAAGAGTTCGAAAATCTTTCTACAACAGAACAAAACCATTCAATTGCTAAGCCAGACAAAGTAAAATAAAAGGATCTTAAAAGAGTACGTTTTCCCAAGCGATTCAAACTGATTAACTGCTGAAACTTTTAAATTTTAATACTTAAATTACTACTTGTTCAATGATAAAATATACAATAAATGGAATCTTCATTAACGAGAGATTTTGTCTAAGATATTAAAAGGTTCTTAGTTTAGTTTAGGTACTAGCAAACAAATATGTAGCGAAAATGGTTAAAAAATGAATTCAATAAAGTATGTCTTGATTTATTAATTAAAAATGCATATGTATTAAACTTCTCTACTATGTTATTTTTTGGTTTGCATTATATATCTCCTTAGCGATTATAAGTATTAGTGCAAAATAAATATTAAATCGAATGCTAAATGAATTTTTGATATTTAGATAAATGAACTAATCGCTTTATAACATAAATTACACAGCTAACTGTAATATAACATATAATTTATGAAAAAAAAATATTGTTTTTGTTAGATAAGTTGCACCTTTTTTAGAAATCTTATGTTATTGACTTTGGGTTAAGGCATCAGATTTTCAAACAATATTAATCATTCGAATTTCTAATCTTAAATATAATAAATTGTTCATGCTGATGATGCTTAACCTTCAAAAATCAAACTTTTAAAGAGCATTATTTTTCCCATTTATTTGTCTTTTTACTTTATAAAATATGGTCCAAAAAAACTTTTTTAAACTTACAAACATGTAGCGAAATTGGTTAAAAAAATGAATTCAATACAGTATTTTTTGATTTTATAATTAAAATGCATCTTTATTAAAATAAATTTAACTTCTCTACTGCATTATTTATCCGAATGTATTACATATTATGATTATAAGTCTTAGTGCAAAATAAATAACAAATACAATGCAAAATAAAGTATTGATATTTAGATAAGTGAACTATTCGCTTTAAATAACAAACTGTAATATGAAATATAATTTTTAAAAATTATTTTTAATTTATATTATTTAATAATTTTTAAAAATTAATTACTTTGGGTTTTGTCATCTGATTTTCACGCAATCTTAATACTTCGAAGGTCTAACCTTAAATATGAAATATGATTAAAAAATCAGACACTTAAACGTATTTACTCTAAAAAAAAACATGAATTTTTTCCCAATGATATGTTATTTTTTTACTCATTAAATATGATGAGAGCCACAATTTGCAACATATGTTGCTGTAAAAGAGTTAGGACTGTTAATGTAAATTTCTATCGATATTCCTCGAGCTATTTTAGTGAATCAAGAACTATGCACTCAAATATAAAATTCACTTATATAATGTTAATTTCTGTTTAAAATTAGTTTTTAATTAATTTTATCATAAAGTTTAGTAACCTTAAAAAATTTAATCATTAGACACACAACTGTGTATGTTATTTTAAATAACAACATCAAAATTTTGAACAGTATCGGTTGATGGGAAATGAATAGTTTGAAGTAAAAAATTTTCTTAAATTTTGTTATTTAGAATCTATTTGACCAATGAAGCTTAAATTTTGTGTTTTGTCATTTTTCTTGTTTTCTTTTAAATGATAAATGATAAAATTTGACTACTTTACAATATGTAAATATGTAATAAATATAACAAAATATCAAAAAACATATTTTGATTGAAATTATCATTGAAAATTCAAGTTTTAAAATCGTTTATAAAATTATATAGGTTTCTTTAATAGATTTACAGCTTATTTAGAGAAAGCCTTTTTATTTCGTATGAAGTAGTAATCCAAAATATAGCTTGCACATATAGTTCGTACCACCTGTAAATATAGTTCGGATTTTGAATCGTTAAATTTGCATCGTATTTATATGTACAAATAAGCTCATCATAGTTATTAAATTGCTCTGTTTTTTAGCATGCAAACTATACTTGATCATGCAAAAGCATGCTCAATTTGTTGAAATTATTTATTGAAAATTCTCGACAAAAATATTAAATCTATTGCTTTCTTTCGTATACCGTTGTGTTTGTTAAACGATAATAAATTTAGCATTTTCTAACTTTTAGCTTATCATTCCGTTCCGCATTAAAATAGTTTACAATAATCTGTAAAAAAATCATGTAAATAAAACTTGTCATGTATACGAAACAATTTTTATGTGAAACTTAGATTACTAATTACGTACATTGCATCTGATCCGATAAAAACAAGAATAAGTAGAGTTTTCAATTACCACCATTTTATCTGTTTCTATATATATAAGACAGTGATTTACTCATTAGAAGTTAAGGAAACATTTGAAATAATGAAGTTAAATACACAATTAATAATGAATTAAACTAAGTTAAAAGTTATTATATTCTATAATTAAGAAAAATCTTCCAACCTCTAAATCAAAACCTTTATTATTATTGCTTTATTGAAATTGCATATATTTGCAGGCTTGTGTGCTCCATTTGGGCTTATAAACCTTTGTCCAATAGAAGGACATCACGAAGAATATATTGAGGGTTACGGCGGGGTTCGAATCCGCTACCTCCATGCTTTGCACAGCGTTTGGCATGCAATGCCGCTTGGCCAGAGGAATTTTTTGGTTTATTAATACAACATACATTCCCTGGCTTCCGTGCTTAATTAAGGCTTATAAACTTTTGTCAAGTAGAAGGACATATAGTGCAATGGAGGGAAGATACATCCAAAGTAAGAGTTGGATTCGAACCCGCTACCTCCTCTCTACGCGCAGCGTTTGGCGGGTGATACTGCTGACCAAGGTGAGCCCTTCAAGATTTATTTCTTTATAGTTGCACATATATATGGGGCAATCCATACAAAATTTACACCTATGATACAAAAATTATATAATTTTTTTTTATTGTTCTTTATTGAAAATAAATCGACACGTATTTTTGCGTTTTTGTTTAAATTGCATATTTTTGACTATACGAATTTTTGAAACTTTTGCTTTTTTGAGCACACGACTTTGCAAGTTATTTTTTAACGTATTGCCATCCAACAACAAAAATATTTAAATACACTTTCTTGAAGTGATTTTTCTCAAACTTAAGAAAATTAACATTAAAATATAAAATTTTTTGTTTTTGACATAAAAAAATTCAGTTTTTGAAAAAAAAAAACTTTTTTTTGCAATTTGGACATCTTTGATTTTTTTTATATTTCGCAGCGTGAAGTATAATCAATGATGACATTAATTACAAATTTATGGAATGGTAAGACACTTTGTTCGAAAGATATAAACAAAACAGAGAATATGGCTCGACTAGTTATAAACAAAACAGAGACAGTAGAATATGGCTCGACTGTTCTCGAACTCATTCGCTACCTACTAAACTAGAGCGCGGCGTGCGCGCCGTCACTGTTTTGTTTATATCTTTCGAACAAAGTGTCTTACCATTCCAAAAATTTGGAATTAATATCATCATTTATTATACTTCACACTGTTGAAATATAAAAAAAATCAAAGATGTCCAAATTGCAAAAAAAAGTTGCTTCTTTCAAAAAATGAATTTTTTTATGTCAAAAACAAAAAATTTTATATTTTAATGTTGATTTTCTTAAAGTTTGAGAAAAATCACATCAAGAAAGTGTATTTAAATATTTTTGTTGTTGGATGGCAATACGTTAAAAAATAACTTGCAAAGTCGTGTGCTCAAAAAAGCGAAATTTTCAAAAATTCGTATAGTCAAAAATATGCAATTTAAACCAAAACGCAAAAATACGTGTCGATTTATTTTCAATAAAGAACAATAAAAAAAATAAATTATATCATTTTTGTATCATAGGTGTAAATTTTGTATGGATTGCCCCATATGCAGACTTGAGTGCTCATTGCAAACTGCGGCTTGTAACCCTTGCTCAGTCGAGGAACAAATAGTACGAATTTGAGAAAAATAAAGAAAGGGTTACGGTTACATTCAAACCTGCTACATAATTAATTTTTAATTGGAATATTCCAGAAATATATAGAAAATGTGGTTTTAAAAGACAAAAAATTAATCAAACCAGAAAGTTATAATGCATCATATATACTATTTGAATGAAATGAAATTGCCTTCTGTTTCAATCCACCAAATTTAGTGTAATTGATGATTTTGATAACCCAAAATTTTGTGATTATTGTTCTTTTAATTTTCGTGTCCGATATGTTTTAATTAAATTAATTTCTTGAGAACATAATTGTGATGATTAAATTTAATATATTTTCAAAAAAAGATTTTGTAAATATATTATATATCCGATAAAGGTAGTATTTCTAAATCCCTTCGATATCTAGAGGCATCGTTTTCAATTGATTAGGTCACTTTTCCAATCTACTTTCAAGAGGTACTTAGAAATAGCCAAACAACGTCTACTATTCTGACGATGAGGCAATTGAAGAACTCATTTGATTGTTTGTGCTTTTATTGGGTGGATCTTAGGGGGATATTTTCATTTGCTAATGCTAACAACATTAGCACAAGGGGAGTTAAGATGTGCAGAGGTAATGGGTCTTTAAATAGACACAAGGTGAAACTATTCGCTGTTTTTAATTTACAACGCTTCAGTAGTTAAGGATAATATATTATTCCTCTGATGCTCAGTAAAATAATTCCTTTTACCTCTCTATATATATATATATATATCGTTATCAGCACTATTGTATTGATATATTTTGCTTTTGCTATATTAATACCAGGGATACCAACTGATCCGGACACGTCAAAATAATTAAAAAAACGGTAAATAACTACAAAGTAAATTTTGTAAATATTTGACTCTTTTTGCTTGCTTTTTAAAAGGTATAACATGATATAAGTACTATAAAGAGGAGAATTATATGTGCCTACGAATTATTTAGAATAGTGGTGGATAAAAATCTACTAAATTGAATTTATTAAACCAAGAATCACAATTGATAAACTACCACTTTAAAATATATATTTGCTGTCCGGTAAAAGTTGGCATCCCTGTAATACAATTTTAGGTAGCACTCCCTTTACCGATACAATCGTGTGAGCTGATGAAGAGGGTATTTCTCCTCATTGCTCTACTTTCGAAATTTAATTAATTTTTAATTTTTTTTTAAATTATTAATATTTTTGTAAGTTTTATTTTATTTTCCTTTAAAAGTAGAAAATAAAACAACGAAGAGATATCTATCGTCATCAGATTATATCCGCAAAAATAGTTCTACTATTGTATTAATAGAGTCAAAGCAAAACTTATCAATGCAATAGTGTGAGGAGCATCAGAAAAGGAAAGAAATCGATTTGAGACTAAAACATTATCAAGCAAAAATTACAAGAAATCAATAATAATGCCAACTGAATCAAAAATAGAGACACATAAAGCGAAAAGTGAGAATGGATTTGTTTTGAATTTTTGAGATTTTTACTTGATAATGTTTTATTTCCAGGTGAATTTCTATCTTTTTTTTCTGGCGTTCCTCACACTATTTTTTACATATCGATTTCGATTATATTTTATTTTTTAACTACCGTAAAAAGGGACGAGTCTACCCATTTTTTCAGTTTGTCAACTTTCAAGTGGTCAAACTTTTGTAAATATTAAAGAAAAAAGGCTTTTAATAGGTGTTTCGGAATCGCTATTTATCCCTCTTTAAAGCTGTGAAATCGATTTTAGAAAATATTAACAGTTACGCTGTTACTGTATATTTTTATAGAACTGCTGACAAATCTCTCGTATGGGGCGAGTCTACCCATTCTACTAAAATGAATGTTAACATTGTAAATAATCAAATTTTACTATTAAATTGTTATTTTAGTTACTATATAGGATATTTATGAAGTAAAATTCATAACTTTATTATATATTCCATTTTTTTATTCATAAAATAACACAAATTGAGTATTTGATCGATTATCACATTTTGATCACAGTTTTGTTTTTATAATCATTAACATTATAAAATAACATTTTTTTCTGATTATTGTTGATAAAAATAAATTAAAATTAATATAAATTTACAATTAAATAATTAATAAATAATAATAATTAAAGATTATTAACAAAATCGAAATTCAAACATTGGGAATCATGAAAAATCCTTTTCCCATTCTTTTGGGAGGTAATAATAATTTATAAATAATAATTTATTTAACTTGCATTAAATAAAAAAAGTTAATTTTGTAATATAAAAATTGAAAAAATAGGTAAAATAAACATATTTTATATTTACATTTATATTTAACCTATAAATTTTCTTATTAATGATAAATTTATCAATGCAGAATTAAAATAATATACTCAAATTCATTTAAAATGACTTAATTTTAATATAAACAAAGTTCTAAATTATATTATTATGCTTTATTAAAACTAAATACGAATGGGTAGACTCGCCCCGCGAATTCTGGCTTTTTGTTTACAACAGCAAAACTTACATTCTTTTTGTTTTTTTTCATATAAAATTAATGTAATCTTAGTCTTAGATAAGTTTATCACTTAACCAAAGTGAAAATAGTAATAATAATAATATACTTACGGAGCACCAACTAAAAGTTTGCTGATTTTCAATACAAATCTCTCAAAAGACGTTTGAACAGGTCGGTTAAAAAGACACCAAATAAATAAAAACGGATCAAACAACTACAGCGCCATCTTCCTTAGAGTCTGAACTAAGTCCTCCGTCGGTAAAAAAAATTTATTTGCAATTTAAAGTAGTTAAAATTAAATAAAACTAAAATGGGTAGACTCGCCCCGGTTTACGGTAAAAAAAATGGTACGGAAATTTTCCTATTTGCTAATTCCGCTATATTTTGTTCAAACTCAATAACAAGTTTATTTTGTGTGGTCAGTTGAAAACGAATGTAGTGTTTTACATTTCCAACAACATCACGTTTATCGTGTGACCTAGTAAAATATTTCCACCTACCTCTGCTTAATTTTCCCATAAATTTGTACTTAGGTTATGATCAAGATAGATTACTTTGTGACAACTTCGTTTCTCGTCGTACATTCTAAGAAAGCTGTTTTAAAAAATCTATTCGTATAGTAATTTCATGAATGAAAATATCACGTCGTTGAATTTCGCCTTAATATTCATGTTAATTACAAATGTTTTGCACAAACTTTAAATTAACAAACTGTAGTTATATTCCAGTGTTAATTTCGAGTTTCGTACATTGCAAAATCTATTGCAAAGTCTAACGAAATTTTTATGTTTTTCAAGTTTAGTCCGTAAAACTCTTTTGAAGATTTTCGGTTTCAGCATCGAGGGTAAATGTTCCTATCTTGCTATATTTTAAAATTAAACTTAAACATAGAGTTTATTCTCCCATAACATTTTATTATCGGACTCCCTATAATTATTATGAACGAATTAAACTTATATCAAGAATTACTAAAAAGAACTAACTTGATGATAACGCCGAAGAGTTTTTTTTGTTTTCTTTGAAATAATCAAAAAATTAATATTTTGGGAGACAGAAGTCTATCAAAATTTAAAATTACATAAGAATCCATTAAGAGAAATTCTCACAATTACCGTAATTAAAATGCTTGTGGAATGCAAGAAAATTTATAATTCAATAATTAAACAAACTGAATAATATCGTAGACATAGTTTTTGATCTCAATTCAGCGTAATTTTCTTTTTGCAAAATAAATACTGATATTTGAAAAAACTTGCGCTACCACTATTAACTTTCTCTCAAATTTCCAGAACAGTTAGGCAGATTAATTTGACTTAATTCTCACTTACCTCGATAATGATTCATCAGGTTTAGTCCTACCAGTTGAAGAAATTTCATTTTATGTGAAACACGTTGAAGCCGTTGCGCAATGATGCGTTATAATTCTCGCGTTTTTCTTTATTGCTTATTTAAACGGTATAATTCTTATCAATTTTTATTAAACCAATATAATATTTAAGATTTATTATCTTGGATAGTTATGCTGTCAATTTCATAAATTATTTATTCATTTTTCTCATATAAATAAATAATATAATAAACAACTATCATAAAACACAAGATTGTGTTTTAAAGTAGAATTTAACGTCCCCAAACTACAAGGATTTTTTTTTATTTCATAACCGTCGTTGAACAGCCGACCAAATTTTGGGTTTACGATACTAATATTCAGCTAGATAATCTTGTAGTTTTGAACCAAATCCAGAAGACAATGGAACTCCTGGATCAAGTATAATGTAAAATATCCTTTCGTGGAGGACTTTTTGAGGGAACTAACATGCATTTGCGTCACATGGAGAGTGCATCCATTAAAAGCTCCCACGGTTAGGCTGACGGTAAGGGGACTATAACCCATGATCAGCCTGCACTGTGTTCAACGCGAACCTGATGCGGATTTTGTATCGACCAGCTATCGCTGGGATTGGAGCCTGGTTCACCTCATTGGAAGGCAAAAGCTCCAACCCCTGAGCCACCAGGGCTCTAAACTAAAAGGATTAGTAGGCCTGAGTAACAATTAACTTATTTTATCCAGCATTTCTGTGTCATGCATGACAGCATTTATTTATTTTGCATGGAGCGCTAAATTTGATTCCTGCCACTTTCATATATTTAGTTTCATTCAATTGTTTTTTCTTCTGATATATTTAATGAAATTTGTTTTCTTAGTTCTGAAATTTTAGAAGGTATGGAATTTCGTCTTTACTCTCTGAATCTTTTAATCAGTGTTTTTTTTTTTTTTTTTTTTTTTTTTTTTTTTTTTTTTTTTTTTTTNTTTTTTTTTTTTTTTTTTTTTTTTTTTTTTTTTTTTTTTTAACCTATGGTATATAGATTGTAAAGAACCAAACTCATTGAGTAATTTTAAATTCGCACCTTCTTTTATATGAAATTTCAAAAGTAAGAAATATTTTTAGAACTTGAAATTATTAGCTCAAAATATATATTTAAAATATTAATTTTCAAATTTCAGAATCAATATTTTGTACTAAATTTAACTTTCTAATTTCCTTTAAATAAATAAAATTAAATGAAAATAATATTTATATTCAAAGAATAATACATATATATATATATAAAATATAATATCATTTTGAAACTAAATTTAGAATAAAATATTAATTCTGAAAATTGAAAATTAATAATTTGAAATTTATTCATTATATATTTATTAAATTCAATTCGATGAAACGAAAAAAGTCAAGTGATTTTCAGTTGATTTTGTGATGCCACGTGCTAGTTGGAATTGACAATTGTGCCTTTTCAAATTGTATTGAAACGCTTGTAAAATATATATATATATATATATATATTT